>NC_048407.1:19123298-19147120 GCF_013103735.1 Etheostoma cragini | reverse complement strand
TTATATGGAAGATTTGCGGCTAAATTATGGATTGTTGGCGTTTGGTTAATCTGTCAAAATGCTTTCTATTAATTGCCTAAATGCACGTTTTGAAGGTTGAGATTAGAACTTTTACACACCCCAGCACCAGAGGAACCAGACCTCTAAAAACGAGAGGGTGAAGCATATCCACCTCTTGCTGAAATGAAAAGATGTGAACATCACCTTGATGGCTTGCATCCACACAGCCCAAGAGATCAAGTATCTCAAACCTGTGAGCTTTGCGACAGACACTAAGATGAGACTCCATATAGTATTAACATCCTCATCCAAAAAGAGGAAACAGGAAAACGGAGCTCAGCTGGAGCAGCACCTGCAGGAGAGAACACAAACCAGGGAAGCCTTCTCCGCAGACATTGACCTTTTTTAAGTTGCACTCCTACAGGGGAAAACAATGTGTTAACTTTAGTTAAACACATAAAAGAAATTGGAAGAAAGAAAATAAATTTGTGATAAAATATGACATAATAGATTTTAACAAATAATTAACAAATCAAAGTGATGTCTTCTTAAAGTAACATTTCTTAATTCATCCAAAAAAGAAGTTGTCAAAAGAGAAATCATTTCAATAGTTTCATATTTAAAAGAAAAGGGAAATAAGAGGAGTTATCAATGTAACCATCAGAATTATGTAAATCTAAGCCACTGTAAATCTGATAAAATTCTGTAAACTCTCAGGCCCTCAG
Source organism: Etheostoma cragini (assembly GCF_013103735.1). Lineage (NCBI taxonomy): Eukaryota > Metazoa > Chordata > Actinopteri > Perciformes > Percidae > Etheostoma > Etheostoma cragini. The sequence continues at coordinate 19,146,395 of NC_048407.1, read as the reverse complement.
AATACATGGATTTTTGTTCTGTCAAAGACAGACCACAATCATCACAAGAGAGCAAACAATGTTGATTCATATGCACTTTATTCAGTTTTTAAACGTCTTGGCAGAGCAGTACGTAATGTATGGAGTCTAGCTTGAAAAGTCTCAGAGACCGAATACAAGCATTCCTGGTAAAATCAGATGAATATACTTAAAATATTAGAGGTTCATGAGCTTTCTTATGTATCTACTGTATCTACTCTGTATTTGGTAGCCAGAATAAAGCACCCCTTTATCTCAAAGTATATTCAAAAATATTATCCAAGTTTGCATAGAACAGCAGATCACACGTGACTTGCTATCAAACACCATTGATTTACTGTCTAGATGACACTAAGGATTAAAATGTCTCCTTACATCAAACAAGGAGGATGCAGAAAATATGATGGCAAAAGTGTAAGGATTACAAAAGAAAAAAAAAGAAGCATTCGTCATTGTTTACAAGCCAACCATATGACTGAGAAGATGACTTCCCTACCCCAGCCAGTATCAACCATTTGACAGACTAACATTAATAAAACACTAAACCTGTAGGGTCCACTGATGACCAAAGTGAGGTAAAAGCTCCTACTCCATACGGACTCCTGCACAGATCTGATAGCAGGGGAGGTCAGAGGTCATGTCGTTAGACGGAGGTGCCCTCTGTGGGTGCTGATGTCTTATTGTCGTCGGGCTTCATGGCTGGGAAGAGCAACACCTCCTGTGAAAGAACAAAACTGTCAGCAGAGAGGTTTTTCTCTTCCAGCATGAACATAAAAGAAGACGACTCCTCTTGAGATGCACTCGGGGAAGGCACCATGTGGTCACACATACTACATGATTTTATTTTACTGTAAATTCTTTACTTTGAAAATGTCTTTTTCAAATTATGGTTTTGTAATTCATTTTTTGACACCATGTACCTGAAGGAAATATTAAACTGTTAATCATTTTAGGCTCATAACAGTCCATTAATGTTGCCTTCAAGTGCCATCGGATTCTGGTAACACAAACGGAAGAACAAAAATGGCAAGGATTACATGGAAAAGAGAGGTGAAAGCATGACTGCTAAGTTAATAACTTATCCATTTTACTATTGTGTTCCTTCATGTAACATTGGAAGTGGACTTACAGACAAATATTGTCATAATATACTAATTTAATGTTTCTGTTTTCTAATTGTGTAAATTCAGACTATAAAACTGTACTCGGTTCACAGCACTAATGATAGGAAAACTGACAGAACTAAACAATTTTTCAGTTTAGAATCAAGTGCTTTTTAGGTTACCATAATTTTGATTCGACAACTAGAGAGGTCTAGAGAAATTACTTTTTTCAATAAATCTCACTGAACAGATTTCTTTTTGACCATGTCAAAGTCCAAGTCAGTTTGACTTTTGGAGCCATTTCACTGGCAACCAGCGATCGACGCGGGGGGTGGAAAGTTTATTTAGATGTGGCCAAATTGGTTCAGCTTGTGTTGCGTACAGCAAGGTCACGGGTTTGTTTGGGTGCGGTTAAGCGTATGATAACGTGGTAAGATTAAAAGAGGAGCTATTATTTGAGAGACATTAATGGGAGACAAACCACTCATAGAAAAACAGTCCCATAGCACTAATAGTGGTTAAAAGTCCACAGGAAACAAATGAATCCTCCTAATTATTGTTTTGGAGGACAGTGACAAACAATCTAAATAGTCATTGAGGTACAAGGACTTAAAAATGGGCGCATCTGCTTGCGTCATGATTCATACGACAGCTTTACCTTGATGTTGTTGGAGTCAGTGAGGAACATGGTGAGGCGGTCGATGCCCATCCCCCAGCCGGCAGTTGGTGGCAGTCCATATTCCAGAGCTGTACAGAAGGTCTCATCGACAAACATGGCTTCATCATCACCCTCAGCTTTGGCCTGAAAAAGATCCCACTCAAATTATTAACATGCACCAATATACCAACTTTCACTGCAACGGTAAAAAATAAATAAAAAATAAAAATAGATGAAATAAGGAACGTTGTGCTTGTATACACACCATGGCTTGCTGCGCGAAAAGCTGTCTCTGTCTTATTGGATCATTCAACTCAGTGTAAGCATTGCAGATTTCCTTCTTCATCACAAAGAGCTCGAAACGCTCCGTCAGGCCTTTCTCTGATCTGTGCCTGTAACAAACGAGGATGTTTGAGTATGAACCGGGGCACTGGAATTTTTAAAAGGATAAATATGAGGTTGAAATAAGTCCTTTCTCACCATTTTGCTAAGGGACTCATGATTTGAGGGTGATCACAGATGAATGTGGGGTTGATACAGGTGACCTCAAGGAAATCTCCAACCAACTGGGGGGGGGGGAAAGTCATTAGCGACAGAGCTTAAGATATGACAATTAAAAAAAAGCAATTAAGCGTACATCCGATGGAGAGTTTTATCAATGCAGCACCTTGTCAAGGAGGCGGGCAGTGGTTCGGGGTTGAGGACATTCAACTCCTTTCTGTGTACAAAGCTTGTCAAAGAATGCACGCGTCTCTGAAAGCAAATGAGTAAAAGGGAAATATAAAGAGGACTCAGAAATGAGCTAGCAAAATATATGAAATATAGAAATAGCATGATGAATAAACAATGAGCAATGCCGTTTATCTAAATGGAGACAAAAAGACTTTAACATATTGCCTCCAAAAAGAAAAAGAAAAAGAAACTGTCTTCTCACATAAAGTCCATTTGAACACATTCTCACCATCACTGTCGTAGCTGGTAGCAGGCGGGAACTTCACTCCAATGATCTTCTCCAGGTCGTGTGTCATGCTTACTCTTCTGAACGGCGGCGTGAAGTCGATCTCACAGGCCTGTCCCTCCGGACCATCAGGGTGATAAGTCACCTTGTATCCACCAGTGATGTGCTTCACCATTCCTAAAGCGGAGGGCACAGCATAGTGTTTCTGCCAAGAGAACTTACAACTTGTTCTGCTCATCTGCTCATTACAACCCGTTTCGCCATCTCCCGATGTCTACTGCTGCTTCGGCCGGCCTTTTGCTGCTGACAGCCGCCAGATTCGGGCATCGCTGTTTTGTAGTATGGTGTCGTAGCAATTACTACGACTCACAGCGGTTGTGTGCCTCCATAACAAGCTCTATCTACTGTATCAATTTTTTTAGTTTATACATGGTTGAAATTAGGATTCAAGTCGGCCAATCTTCCTGACAGTGGTATTTGTTTGCAATGTGAGAACGAGGCTGAGAGGAAAGAGAGGAATACCACCTGACAAATGGCCCTGCAAATGCTTTTTAGTTTCATTTTTAGTGTGCATGGCGGCTCATTGAGGTGTGGCAGTTTACAGGGTAGGCTCAGGTGTTTTATTACATTTGAAAATCAGTATTTTGAAAAACACCTGTAGCAAAGGGAATCTACTTAAGAGTGCCAAAAATATGTAGGCAAGTAAAATGTATTACTAAAGCGCTTTCAGACTTGAGTCACAAAGTTCTTTACAGGGGTATAACACAAAACCCAATATCTATTAGACATGATACACAATCAGTATGACACAATGAAACTAAGAGTGCAGACCAGCTGCATCCCAGTCAACCAAACGCCTGTCTAAAAAGATATATCTTTATCTGATGGGTTGAGGAATGAGGCTCTGCAGCTTTTTAAATCTTTTAAATCTTCGCGCACACTCTACCAGGTGAGCAACCCGGGCAACCAGCTAACTTTCTATTAACTACTTCTGACTATGTACACTGTGTGTTTTCACTTACCTGAGAGAAGTTTCTCTGTGATTTCCATCAAGTCGTGGTAATCAGCATATGCCATGTAGAATTCACAGGTGGTGAACTCGGGATTGTGAGTGAGATCGATGCCTTCATTCCTGAACTGACGACCAATCTCATACACTCTGTCTATTCCACCAACCACAAGCATCTGTGGTAAAGATATGATGTGCAGCGTTAATATTTGACCAATTAAAAAATAAATAAAAAATAAAAAAATCTCCACAGGCCAGGCCCCTGGTAGCGATAACTTACCAAGAATGACAGCTCTTAAAAGTGATGGGTAACTGAAAAGCGTAGTACCTTGTGGTAGAGCTCAGGCGCAATCCTCATGTACAGGTTCATATCCAGCTCATTGTGGTAAGTAACAAATGGACGGGCCACTGCTCCACCAGGAATAACGTTCATCATTGGTGTCTCAATCTAAAGTAACAACAAACATGATTCAGCAAACTAGCTTACGCTGACTAATAACTGCCTTAAATGTGGAATACATTTACAAACTAGAGCATCATAAAATCCCTATTTTTGTATAAATTTAAGTGTAAATTTATGCAAACACAATATTTCCACTCAAACTTCAAACTTAAGATACCCCCTCTCTCTCGTCACACTACAGACGCCAATTCGTACCTCCAAAAAGCCCAGCTGATCCAGGAAGCTGCGCAGGTATGTGATGATTTTGGAGCGAGTTATAAACTTTTGCCTCACGTAGTCATTGAGAATCAGATCCAAGTAGCGTTGGCGAAATCGCGTTTCCTGTTGAAGAAATTACAGTGGTGAGAAAAAAAAAAAAAACGCTTCAACATTGGTTATTGCCTTTTGTAATGACTGGTCACTTTGTCTTCTTCCCATCAACACAGGCTACTGTGAACATAATTCAGTAAAATTAACCTGTCCTAACAATGTACCAGATGAACTGGAATCTTCTCTTCAGGAACATATCAAATGTTCTCAGTGAAACTTTGACTAGTCGTAGCAGAAACACTTCCAACATCATTCCATTGTAAGAGTGCCAGTGAGCCATGCCAACAAGGTGGCTTATACACTGACAATGATATACTGTACTTGTCATGTTACTGCACATGGAAGTCATCCCACTCACTCCAACATTCATCATCTGCCATCATGCTTTCAGTTAAAAAACAAACACTGCTACAATGGTTAAGAGGTGCTGTGCAATTGACTCCACAAACAGCTGAAGGTAAACATTTTGTCCAACAGGAGAAAAGAAACATAAAACAATGAGTTTAACATTGTGTTCCTCCAAATATTGCAGCTCAACACTTTTGATTTAGCCATGTGTTGGTTTGTTTGGTCCCCGAGTGACGGTAACGTCTATGCTTAGCCTCTATGCCACAGCCATGACACTAGTGTTTGACAAATCAAACTTAAATGCCAATGCCCTAAATATATATTGTATGTACATTGAAAATAGAGAGACCTACTAAATAATCCTTTGACTCTGTGTAGTCCACTCTCCCTTCGAAATGTGGTATTTTCCGTAACTGTGATTTAGTGTCAAAAGACACAAGAAAAAGCGACAAAAGTGCAGGGCATCTCTTACTAACTGAGTGTCTAATCATGATGGGCATTACCTTGTCTTTGAGGCCAAAGTGGAGGTGAGGCAACATGTGCAAACATGGCGATAGTAGGGTCATCTCGATGGGTATGATGCTCAGCTCTCCTTTTTTTGTCTTCCCCGGGTTACCCCGAACACCGATAATATCCCCACGCCGCAGTTTGTTGTTGATGGCTACAAAGGCCTCCTCAGACTTGTAGCTCCTGAAAGGGTGAAAGAAGATCACTCACTGCACTCTCAATTTACAACTTGATGAAAAACAAATAGTTAGAGGTGCGATGATATACCAATTAAAATTTCACAACACAAAAATGTGATATCTGACCGAAATAATCATATGATCTTGATGAGGAGTAAGTTTTCCTCCACACCAAGTATAATTATAACTTGTAAAACAACTTCCCCAAACCATGCCACTCTGTACAAACTCTGTACTAATCACCATCCGTTTGCAGTCATGATGCCTCTAAATATATGTACAATAGGTTTTATTTTTTTACAGTTTTATTTTTGTACCTTGAGTTTGCCATGACTTGCAACTTGACGCCTTCACCTCGCAGGTCGTAGAAGATCAGCTTGGCACCAGAAGCCCTCTTTGCATGGACACGGCCTGTTAAATTATATATCAAGTTGAAGTGGTTATCTACTGATGGATTACACTGCACATATAAAATGGCAAATATGTTTAATATCATAAAAAATACCTGGTACCTGACACATTGAGAACAACATCAGTCAGCTGGTCTCCAGGTTGTAGATTATTGTATTTCTCGATAAACTCTGTAAGTGACAAGTCTACATGATACTTGTGAGGGTAGGGGTCCTCTGCTGTGCCCTTCAGGTCCTCAATGGCCTGGGTGCGGATCTTGTAATATTGCTATGTTAGAGAGAAACAAATTGTTGTATTTATACAAAAAGACTTTTCAGAAAATTCAGGGTGTAAAAAGTAGGGTATATGATCACATAAATCTCTCACATTTGGGTCAAGCGTCTCCTCATCCAACCCACAGGCATGTTGTGCCGCCTGGTCATTGGATTCCTGGTTTTGCACCACCTGCTCTTTGACCTTGGATTCTTTCTCCGCCGCCTTCTTTTCGGCTTTCATTCGTCTCTTCAGCTCACTGACGAGTTAAAAAAGAAGCAATCAAAGCTGAGTCAAAGGTTAGATATTCATTTATATTTTAGACTTAGAAGGTTGCTGTCAATGATGCAACTACAACTGAAGTTGCATGGATGTTAACAAAACGTAACAACTGCACACGAATATACAATTTCCCACATAACCACATTGCATTTTTTTTTTTTTTTTTAAAACAAGGCCACCGTATAATCAACTACTAATAGAGACAAACTCTCATGTGCTTATGTGGAAAGGGAAAGAGGACCTCATTTTCTCTGATGACAAAAGGTTGGTTGTTTTTCTCATTGAAATGGAAAAGCCACCAACCTTTTGTCACCTCTCCATCGAATCCCGTAAATTTGAGCAGGGACTGCAGTTGTACATGGGGGTGCACATTTTAACCACTGTCCCCTGACCCCAAAGGCTTGGCACAGCTGCTGCCTGGCTGCCCTGACCAGACACAGCATGCTGAGCTACCACAGTCAGCGGACAGACCTGAAAAAATAGACATGTATACAATAACAGTGTACCTTACAGCGTATGCAGTAGAGGCTGTCTTTGGCCCACCAGGCTAAATGATACACTAGAATAATATAACTCTACTAGTCTGCACCAGGACCATCGCCAGACCCCAAATCCATTCAATAAGGTAAAAACACTTCAGTAAGGTTAACTCGTAGTGAATCAGATAAGGTTTACTTTTACTTTTGGTTAGCCAGGGGTGTGTTAGAGACTCAAACTGTCTGGTCAGAGATAGTAATATAACGTAGCAAGGTCTAAGAACAACCAGTTAGCATGATTTAAGAATTGTTCAGACGCCTTTATGCCTCTAAAATGCACAATAAAGTACTCTGCTGGAGAAACGCTACATTAAATATACCATACGTTAAAACCAGCAAAAGGAAACAAAACCACACGATTTTGTGGCCACGACCACTTTGTAGAGGCAATTTATTTGCTAAAATTGTGGATCTTGTAGTTTTATTTATTAGTAAAAGGCACTATTGCGATTGGCTTCCGCTCATGTCAAAGACTACAACTACCAAGAGAGACAAACGAACTGAATCCTGGGATCTGTAGGCTTGTGGTATCACCATATGGAGCCCTCACTTCGCTATCACCGTTTGACCTGATGCAACGTTGAATAATATTCCATAGCCAAATTAAAACGGTCATAACTGCTAAAACAACAAATTGTTGGAGGAAAACAACACCGCGTTAAGGGTTGATAATGGTTAAAATGCGATGGAATAAAAAAAATAACCTCACTTTTTGCTGAGTTTCTCTCCTTCTACCGCTGTAACGTCAGCCATGTTGTAAATGCTGCTCTCAGAAAGATCAACCGATGCGCATGCACCGGAAAAACGCGAGACCTTGATGGTGCGTTTGGTTTAATGTCGGAAATCAGTAGACTGAAAATAGAGAAGAAGAATATTTCACAAAACACAAGTATGTCCCATAGACAGTATAAGAAATCGACAATGTGACGCCGTTGTTTTCAACAGAGACCAGTGAAGTCTATTAGAAGCACTTTTCCGGTGAGGGCTGAGTGTTACTTTTTTGTCTTCAAAAAACATTATTATTATTATTATTATTATTATTATTATTATTATTACAAGTACAGATAGAGATAGGCCTACACATACTGCGCAGCCTCCAACTGAGCTTGAAGACGCGGGCAACCTATCTAAAAGTTGTAAGGATTCTTGTAGCTGTGCCAAGAAAAACGAGATGTGTCAGTAGCATACTTAAATAGCTTTAGTCCATTGCAGTTAACAATAGAGATAATAAGAGATAGAGAAAGATTTATTCCTTTTGTTTTTAAATATAATTTTATGGGCCAAGTTGCAGTCTGAACATATGAGTTCTTAGTCTGTGACAGAAAATGTGAAGTGTTTCCACAATCCTGATGTCTGTAGGTAGTTTGTTGATTGGCCAGGACAGCAAAGTCTGGATTTAGTAGTAGTAAGAGTAATATTATAGAAAAATGGAGGCCTAAAGACACTTATTTGGTTTAATAATAGACTGATCATAATGCACTTTAAATGCTTGACCTTTTGTGGAAAAAGTGACCATTAACAGTCTACGGGTTCAACACAAGAAGTATTTTTTTAAAGAAGTTGAATGTGCAAATAATACGTTTTAAGCAGGGAACATACTGTGGCCTACAGTAAGTTGTATGTGTGGATAGCAGCGTCATTAAGGAGCCAAAAGTAATGTTCTCATGATGCAGCTGCTGGCATAACAGTCTTCATTTGGTTTCCAATTTAAAGTTCATCCTTTTTTTTTTTTTAGGTCAAAGCTTGGTTTAGGTGCTTTCCTACTGTTTCACAAGCACTAGTAACATATATTTAAAAGCTTTTTAGTTCCTTTTCCTAGTCAGGAATGACTTAAAAAAAAAGAGTTTTCTGTTAAATCTTCGCAGAAGCCTTAACAACGGGAGAATTTGCAGGCCTAAAGCTTTTGGTGGCTCTAAAAGCAAGATAAGTCAAAGGGATAACACTTGGAAAAGGGACATTTGTTGCAACACCCTTTGCACGTTTAAATCATGTTTAAGAGTCTGACATGAGTGTGTGCACTTCTGTGTAAACTATATTAGTATGAAAAAATACCGCCCACCATCAGTCGGTCAATAACTGTACCTGTCTAGACTCATAATTTACGTATGTAGATTTGGAAGCAACTTAAGAAAAGTTGTGTATTTTCTTGGCGGAACATGGATGTTTCACACACATCTTCAACCTGGCTGCACAGACGATCTAAACAATATCCAGAGTTTCAAGGTGGGCACCCAAGATTAGTTTCACAAATTCAGTATCTGACGAAATGTTTCCCCTTCTCTTGCTGAGTTATGGCTTTGTATAATAGCCAGGAAAGTGTTTTTGCATGATAATATGATGTCACAGTCAACCTTTGACATTTTGGATATAAAATGTTATTGCTTTATCATTTTATCCTGTGTGCCAAATTCCCGAGATAAATAGTGTTCACAAGAATGACATGGACGGACATCCCCAAAACATAATGCCTCCAGCCATGGCACCTCCCGCAGCCAAGTACTCTTCTGCAGTGACTAAGAACAAAAAATATGAAAAAAGCTCAAATTGGCCTAACATTTAAAGTATATGTGTTTAATATTGATAGCAGCAAGTTTACAGAAACGTAATTGCAAGAGAATGGAAAAAAATCCCAACTAAAGCAAAATATAAAGAAAAGTCCCCCCCTCCCCTCAGGGTAATAATACATGGTTAGAAACAAAAATGAAAACATTCCCCCTATTTCCAGGATTAAAAATATGCTGTTTATTAAAAGAGTGACAGTTAAAGAAGTAACAGAAATGTTGAGAATGGATTTTGGAAAATAATAATAAGTATACCAAACATTTTACAAATTACATGGAAAATGTATGTCTTACAGAATTTGCAATTGCTCTAAATCATAGGACAAAATTCTAGTTTGCATTGAGAAATTTGCATTTTTTACTGATTAAAAGATTTACAAATCGGTTTCAGGCGGCACTCAAAGCATCAGAAAATATTTCAACAAGCAACATAAATAATAGAAAGAACATCTATTTTGGTTTCTACTTTATGCTATTTAGAAAAATATATATTCAAAAAGTAACAGACCTACATTTACAGTATATTAGCTGCATAGCAGTTTCAGGGAAAATGTGTCTGCATCTACGTTGTATAACCCAAATGCAATGGATACTTCAGTACAAACTAGTTGGATGCATGACAGAAATTGCACAACACAACCACAACCGCATTTATCTTCGCTGTTGTTGAGCATTTAGAGTACATTTAAAGTTGTTTGGCTTAAAACATTCTAGTTAATGAAGACTAATCATCACTGGCAGAACCAGGGGTGTCAAACAGGCAACAATGGTAAAACATCCCTCTGGTTGCTACTACAACATCTCCTTGAGGCACATGTATGTTTTCTATTAGTGTCTAAAGTGAACAATAAAATAACACCTGTGACAGCAGATTTACTTTGTTGGTATTAAATAAATGGGTATTATAATATTAAAAGAAACCCAATTATTATATTGCAAGAAACAGAGAAAGTTTGAGTCTGTAGGAAATATGAGAACTTTTATCAACAATCTCCCTCTTTTCCACATACAGTTAGTAGTGACTCTATAATGAGTCACACTTTTACATATATCTGATCTCCAGTTACATTGGAAACACACAAATGAGGAAACTGTAATTTCAAAAAAGTAATTACCTCCCCAGTATGTGTATAAAAGAGCATTTTGGATCTCCGTGAGACATTTACAGCCATACTGTATAATCACATTCAGTTCTACTGTATATATTTATAATAAAAACACTGACATTTGTTGGCCCTGCTTCGAAGGATTCCTAATTTTAATAAATGTTTAACTGTTTGAGTGTTCAACTATTTGGTAAAAAAGGAATACAGGGCCAGCAATCCAATAATTAGCCTTGAACAACCACATGATGTGTACATGAAGGCATATATTATTAAAAAAAACTAACTGTGCACAGCAATGTGCATAATATTCATAGTGAACAAATCACTTCACTGTCTCAAAGGTATCACCACCATCATCACAAGGTGCTAGTATCAGCAGATGGGGGGGGGGGGGGGGGGGGGGGGGGGGGGGGGGGGGGGGGGGGGGGGGGCGCCAGATCACATTGCTGTCATAAATTTAGTTAAAATATATCTGAACATAGCTGATTACGGGAAACTATTTAGATAATAAACAACACACAAATAAATTAAATATGCTTCTCCGAAGAGAGGCAAATGTACTACACAGATTAAAAAAAAATATATGTACTGTATATATATGTAACAAAAGATCTAAAGTTAAAATAAACAAAAACAAATAAAATCATAAATACTCAACACTGGAAATTTTAGTTCTTCTATTTCACAATTTGAAGAAGGCCAATCACAGATAGCTCTTTTCTCCAAAGTCAGGTTTCCTTCAAGAGTAGGGTCCCTTTAAAAAACACTCACAACCACTCAAACTGACACGCCGCAATGACTCACATTAGCCAAGTCAACATTATCTCCATCATAAAACAATAAGCTGTTTCCGACTTAAAAGTGTATAAAATGTAAAGGTGTTTATGTGTTTCTAACAAACAAAACAAGACGAGGACTGAGGCATAAAACGGAGCTAATTCTCTCATCATCAGAGACCAGCCCATTGTTCATGCATACACTTAGTAAAACTAAACATGACACAAACACAGTTTTTGCCCGAAAAAAAGAAAAATCACAACAGTAAGAAAAGTGTGGCAGCAGGACATCGTTATAATGAAATAATCTGTTTGTTTTTTTTTTTATAAAAAGGAAATAAAAGTTTATGAGCCATAAAACTGGCCTGTCATCAGGATTTATGCAAAGCAAGGTTTGAGTCAAACTTTGGTCCTGAGGCCACTAGCCAACTGCTGGATGAGATGTAAAATGATGTGTACAGTTGAGCCAGCAAACAGTTGCTTCTCCTCAACATTCACTAAATCCATAACATTACTAAAACTGGTCAAAACTAGGTTTTTTTTTTCTAGCTTGTTTAAGAGTACTATTCCAGTTCATGCGTGCCTGACGCAGAATGATGCCATTAAAATTACACTAAAACACATACTAATAACATTACATTCTACTCCCTCTACTGTAGATGTGTTTGAATAAAGGTATATGTCAGATATGATAATAACTGAATAAAAACGACTCAATCGTCTTGTCTCGATCTAACTTACTAACTAACTCATTTCCTAATTTCTCCAGATTTCTTAGCTGGTTTTTCAGGAATAAATAATGTATTAGGTTTGGGAATGAAAAGTCGATAGTTGTAACAGCATGTTAATACAAAATGTATCTTCTTTACTGTAAACAGTGAGAAAGAGGCGGCCCTACACAACAACCCGCCACCTCTTGTGGGACTGTACTGTACCCTTGGTGAGTAAAGTTGTCACAAAGAACAGCATCATAAAGTGCTGAATATATACGTAAAAGCCTCCGCCAATATTTGTTATTTTTCTACCGCCACACTTTCTTGAAAGATTCACCCCTTTAATGAATTAAAAGTTGAATCGGTTATAAAAAGTACCAAACTGACATAGTTTGGTTTTGATGAATACAGACTAAATGTTAGCCGGAACATGTTTGCTTACTGATATCATAAAGTGCTATCTTTACACTGTGGTGGAGATGTTAAAGTATCTTGTACTGAAAGATATGTTTCACAGCTGGAAGGGACCATCTTCACTGCACTGTCCCACCAACAGCTAAAATATTCGTTTACAGGTATTACTGCACCAAACGGGTCTAGACAAGACTAGATCTAATTTAACCAGGCAACAAAATGCCACGTTACCAATTACATTACATTACATTTGTAAAACACCTACTGAGCACTGTTTCCATCATCATAGTCATATTATGAATTAAAATATACCATGTGGGCTACCAAAGACAGCTTGAGTATATTGATATATTATGTATTGATATAATCAGCACATACAGAATGAAGACGCTTGTTTGTGACTACACATAAGATCAGTGTCGAACACTTTCCTACTTTTCTTCTACCTCTCTGCCTCATCTCTAACCCGCTAACTTTCTTTCAATACACTTTCGGCACTGAAAATAATTTCAAACCATGTCAACAGCGGCTACATTCCATATCTTGGATGTATAAAACCATACATACCGCAGTTTTTCTAAACCTTCCTGCTACACCGCGCACTCCACCTTCCACGCAACAGAAATACAAAAGAATATTAAAGGGAACACGATTCATGGAAGCCACTAAACACTCTAGGGAACACTTCAGAAAACTCCACGCGAACCGAAAGACTGCAGATAAAATCACTGACCGTCTACAGAGACACACACAACTTCACAAGTTAATGAATAACAAGACCGCTAAGTTACTGGTTTTTTTTAGAGTACAAGTTGAAGGAAAGCACCAAATGCTGCTTTTCTCAAAGAACAGTAATGACAAGTTGTCTGTTTTTGCCTGGAGCCCTCTCATTTTGCCCCTCTGTTACACTGAGGAGTCAATCATTCATAAAGTTAATAGGAGACAATCGCTTTCTCAGCCAGCCCACTCAGCCAAGAAATTCCAAACCAAATTCCTGGTTCACTGTCTGGATATTGATTTGTCAAGTTTGTCCTTAATAACGAGATAACAGATATCACCCATGCCGCTCTGGAGAACATTCATGAGGAGGAAGAGACTTGTCTCAAACTTCATGATGCAAGACAAATTTACAGATCTTTTACTGCATGGGCTTATTAACAGACAATACTTAGACTTTTTTTGTCCAATTTTACAATTATTCCACATAACAAAATAAAAGACAATTCGTGAACCTGCATAAAGGTTAGTATGAACGGGTTAAGTTGCTGCCTGAGTCCTGCAGACTGACCAGCAGGTCATCGATTTTCTCCATATTTTGAGAGGCACTCATGCTGTTCTGCACAGGTCGAGACTGAGACAGGGACTGGCTGAGCAGGGACTGGATGTGTGCCTCACTCTCTCTTTGATTCTGACCAGATTGGCTGATGGCAATAAGCTGATCTGACAACGTGTTTCCAGGAGTGTTCATCAGCTGGCCACATTCTGCAAGGAAAGAACAGAATGAGTTTAAAAACCTCAGACTTCTAAGTTTGTAATGCAAGTCTGATATTCATTATAATATTCAATAGCCATTTCTTTTTTTGGAGATTTATTAAAACAAGATCCTTAATAGAGTGTCTCACACAACATGGTACAAAAACAGAAAGTATTGACATGCACTTATATACACAAGAGTCAACATTGTGCTACGGACACACAGGATGTGAGACATTACTTTCCTAAATGCAAGTGTCCAGTTCTAATTCAACAATCTATTCATTTTCTGTTTATTGCATGACAGGCGACCACCTCTCTAAATCCTGAATTGTAATTTTCCTTAGTATTTTTCAATAGCCATTGATTTGCACTTTTCATATGCACACATACTTTCATGTTCAACTGTAGTTCAGTTGGATAAAATATAAGTACAATAATTTCAAGTGTATTGAAATTATGTGGAACAACAATTGGCCTAAGACTACTGTAGGTGAATTTAAAGACTATGGCTAAACTTAATATAATAATTAGTATTTATTTTCAACTAGCAGTTTGTCTTATGTATGCAAAACATGATCTTTATATTTTATGTTTTAAACCTCTTGTTTAAAACTTTTATGTGGTTATAAGTTTTAACAGTGAATAGTGTTGTAAGATATCACTCTATGGGTCCACTCAAAGACAATAATCAATAATATTATAGTAAATTCGTGGCCATTTGTGGAACTTTTTTAATTTGCTGAGGGTGTTCACAAAGGTTCTCATTAGCTATCAGTCAGTTTTGTAGATGGACTATGTAACATGTGCCAACTTCACTTGTTGGCATGCATTACCACTACCTCAAACGGTTTAATGGTGTGTACCTGAGTAATCCATTTCTTACCGTTCTCAATCCCAAAAAGGAAGAGGCCAGGTTGTTGAGGCTGACTGGGCTGGTTAATGCTCCCACTGACAGCGGTCTGAAACAGAGTCCCTGGCTGTTGAACAGGAGAGGAGGTGGTCGTCTGGTGGCTCGCCACGCCGTTCTGTGAGACAAACATGGCTGACTGTGCGAGCTCCTGAGCTGCCAGTCCCCCCTGCAGGGAGGCCATGTTAGACTGAGGCATAAAGAGGCCCACAGGCTGCTCCTGCCGGTTGTTTGAGCTGCTGCCCAGCTGCATTGGCTGTTGCTCCTGAAACATGACTTGCTGCCGTTGATCGGTGGGGTTCCCTAAAGCCATGGGCTCAGAGCGATCCTGCTGGTTTACTGTCACCATGCTGGCCTGGGAAAAGAGCAGAGAGGGGTTTTGGGGCTCTTGGGAAACTAGACTGCTGCTGGTCAGCGGTGGCATCTGGCCCTGGCTGCTGAACAGTAGGTTGGAGGCCTGATCCGGAGTGGACAGGGGGTTGTTGCAGAAAAGTAGGCCAGCTTGCTGTTGCTGCTGCTGGCCTGGAGAGAGTGTGTTTGCAGATGGATGTGAGGTGATGTTCTGAAACAGGGAAGCCTGCTGGGCCGGCTGTGTGTGTGGCTGAGGCTGGGAGGGCTGCTGCTGCTCCATGGGGCTTCTTTGTTGGATAGGGGAGAGCTGGGTTTGAGCCTGAAACACTGATTGTGGTTCAGGGGCAGGTGTTTGGAGAGCACTAAGGAAGGCCAGCTGGTGCTGTTGCTGCTGCTGTTGTTGTTGTTGTTGTTGTTGCTGCTGTTGTTGTTGCTGTTGTTGTTGAGCACTGGTTGTGAGCTGAGAGGGCAGGGATGGCTGAGGGAGGAAAAGTCCCGGGGTTGAGGGCCGTTGGTCCGGAGACTGCAGTACTGTCATGGTGTTTTGGAAGAGAGCGGCCTGGACCTGCTCCTGAGAGGCTTCCTGAAACAACCCCCCTTGTGGATCTTGTGTTTCAGCTAAGGAACTGGGATTGTGGAACATGGGTGGTGAAGGGTGTGAGGGGGACTGCTGTAGGAAGTTGGTCTGAATAGAGAGCAGGTCACTCGCCTGTTGAAATAGAGCTGCTTGTTGCTGTTGCTGCTGCTGTTGCTGCTGCTGCTGCTGCTGCTGTTGTTGCTGCTGCTGGGCCTGTTGGAAAAGAGTCCCCTGGTTTGGCACCACTCCTTGTGATGAGCCCTGCTCTGGGTTCTTACCCTGAGGATCATCCTGAAACATGCCACACTGCATCTGAATCTGTGACTGAAACAGCTGCTGTTGTAAATTCTCCAAAACCTGCTGCTGTTGCTGCTGTTGCAGCTGTTGTTGCTGGATGTGTTGCTGTTGAATTTGCTGTTTTTGGATCTGTTGTTGGTGTTGCATGTGTTGTTGCTGGTGTTTGGCCATTGAGTTGTCAGGCTGAAGTGGTAAGTTACAGAACCCTTTGGCTTTAAGTTGCCTCACTGCCTCCTCCAGCTGGGCTACTTCATCTGGGGGGAACATTGGCAGTTGCTGCTGTTGTGGTGTAGGTTCTCCACACAGTCTCCCCACAGCTCCAGAGCTGCTGCCGGGCCTCTCCTGTCCGAGGCCCTCTCTGGGCTCCAGAAGGAACTGCTGTGATCCCTGCTGGAGCAGTGAGTCAGCAGGCACAGAGAAAGAGCTGGCGGCTGCCAGGTCCTGCTTCTGGATGCTGCTTAAGGGCTCTGTGTTGAGAAAAACAGGTGCCTGGCCTTTGTCAGCGTCGCCTGCAGGCTGAGACAAGCTGTTGGAGAATGCTCTGTTTTCATTAAGATGTCCTGCAGACATGTCTGGGTTCTGCGGGGCTGGACACAGGTCACCAGGCTGCTAAAAAACACAAAACAAAACATTAGTATTAATGTACTTTATTTTGATTTTTTGATTATTTTTTTTTGGACAGTTTTATTGTGCTGAGCAAAATTATATTTTACTAAATAATTATGTCATTATAAATACCAAATGACTTCAATCCAATTTTTATAGTTTTCAGTATGTAAAAGTTAAAAAATGAGGCCTGAGGTTACAGACCAATACATCACCTTAAATACACCAGAAGATTGGAGGTTGCTGGTGACCTCCATCGGAGTGACATCTTCTCTCTTCACTAAAGGCAACATGGAAGGCATCAAGGCAGCATCTAGAACTGTAGATGCAAGACCAAAAAATACATTAACTCTTATTCAGCCATACAGAGAGGTGAGCTAAAATGTACAGTATATTAAAAAAATGAAAGCTTTCAAAGGGGAGGCTACAATCGTGGGCATGGTGAATGGTTAATAAAGGAAATATAACCTTTAATTTGCTCATCAAATGAGCAAGTCTTCACTGGAGAAGGCGCCTCTTTCTTTACAGGAACATCAGTTTTTGCTACAAGGGCAAACATATCGACAGATTTTTATCTCTATGAGCCCACAACATTAGAAATTCAATTTAAACATAAAGCACAAAAACTGTTTAGTTACTTTAATGATCACAACTTTCCAAGTTTTGTGCATAAAGGTTTTACAATGACAAAAAGTGCTTAGGAAAGAGAGTCCATGTATGTGAAGGACCCTGGATTTGTGTTTTTAGAAATGGGCTGGGTATATTGCTCTTGTAAGAAATTGCTAATGATTGCCAATACTTTCTCTGATCCAACTAAACTGTAGATGGTGGTGTTCTCAAGTGGTAAAACTGAGTGAGCCAGCTGTGGTGTCAGACAGTAAATCTAAAAAGTACTTTGTAAATGATGACCTTGGAATCAGAAGTAACAAAAAGAGACAGATGAAGTGAAACTTATGACATATTAAACAAACTGAAATTGACTGAAACAAACCTGAATCTGGTGTGTAGGTAAAAGGCTGAACATCATGGGATCTCCCAGCATTCGTCACCACATAGACTCCCACACACACTGAAGAGGTGATGGCTTGGTTCTGGTACGGAGGAACCTTCACTATCAAGTGATTCTATGGAGGTGATCATTCAAAAAAAAAATGAATACTACAGTAGGTTTATCTCTAATCTGAGATATCTAGTCTGAAATTGATTAAAACATGGTAAATTGAATATTGAGGAGCAATATTGTGACGAGCAGGTCATCGTCACTTTGTTTGTCACAGGGATAGGGGTGAAGCGATACACATTTGGGTGACTGCAGGAGGTTGTTCTATAAATGTGTGCCCTGGACTGGAGGTAGAAATAGAATGAGCAGACTGGGATTACAAAACATTTGTCTTATAAATTTACAGTGAAATCTCTAATGTTTGAGCATAAAACACACTCACTTTTTTTTGTTACACATCTGGATCTTAAAATGTTCATCAGTTAAGCTGATGATGTAGTTAATATCTCTAGGACATTCTTACTTAGTCTATAAAATGACAATAGCTGCATCCCTCAATACAGTTTAAATTCCACCTATTAACAGCTGGGGGCAGTAAAGAAGACCACCAGTCAACGTATACAGTGTTGGTTTAAAAAACTCTAAAAATGTCTTCTTCTTTTTTTTAGGAAATGCATGTTAGCTGTGCCTGGCAGCTACACGCCATTCATTTCAATCAGAAACACTACATATAAACAAATCTGATTGTTTGCAAGAAAACTAACTTCATAGTTTACCTATAACAAAAACCCAAATCCACTGAGTTCAACACAAGAACCTTTTTCTGTTAGCTGGAGATTCATCAACTCATCTTCTGACCATTTTGTTTTTCAAGGGCAAAGGTTTAAACAAGACTGTTGAGACACACTCAGTAGGAATGTAATTAGGTCAGAACACAATGAGACCACTCAAACCTTTGAACCAGCAGCCATTTAAGATGATTACATCTAAAGCCCCATACAAATCTGAAACGGCTGCTTCTATCTACTCAGCTGATTAGTAACTGGAATTAATCATTCAGTACAAAATCTAACACAAGTGAAATCCCATTTACCTGGTGAAACAGCTCTTTGTCAATTTCAGCCTCCGCCTTCCATGATTTATCATCTGGAACAGACAGAAGATGCAGCATGTTTACTGAAGAAAATTGATAACGCATGAACCCAAAATATCCGTGAACAATCATATTCTTAAAAAGAAATCTTACCTGAGACATTCTCCTGAAATATGACTTTAGTGTCTTTAAGAAAGTTTTTGCCAATGATAAAGACCTCTTCTCCACCCCTCACTGAACAGCTGTGTAGTGACTTCTTCAGGATCTCAGGCATTCCTGCAGGCTGAGCTGCAATCAGAGCAGATATAAACAGTTTTAATAAGAATCAAAGAACCAAAACCATAGCCAGGTTTTTATAAAACAAACAAAAGAAGCAGATTGGTTTAAACTTATGTTCACCTATTTTTGATGATGTCTACAGTGGCTCAAAGAATTTTTTATTTTATGCTAAATGGTTAAACTACAGGCTTGTGCTGGATATGCTATTTATAAAATTTCACTAAATCGCCACAAAAAAGGATTAAACAGCCGCGGCACAAAAATCCACGGTTGCGACAATCCCACTGTAGGTTATTTAATATTATTATGTGTCCCCACAGCCTGCAATTTAATACTTAACATTTTACAACTAATAGGGCAGTCGGAGATCACAGACCTTGCACTGTTAGCGAAAGTGAAACATTATTTTTTACTTTCAATAATTTGTCTATCTGCCCCGTGATTCTGAACAGCTCCACACATCTAATTAGTTCTACCTTGGCCCAACTACACCCTTTCACCAAGTTTCATAAAAACCAGGACAATAGTTTTTCTGTAATCTGACAGACAGACAAACAGGCAGACAGACAGACAAACCAAACCGAAAACATACCCTCCTTAGCAAAGGCAACTTAGCCTTTTGTGAATGCAATTCTGAACTTTTTAATTATTTCTAAGGCCCTTTTAGGAATCCAAATGTAATGCTTCCACAGAGACAAACACAAGGAGACTGACTTACTACACAGGATTGGAGATGATGGAGTCTGTAGTGTGAGCACTGATCCATCTGGACGGGGGATGTTTACCCTAAACACCAGCCGAGCTCGTGTGCTCTTCTTCTTCGATCCGGCCACACCAATGCGAGCCTCGACATCAGCATTACGTAGCTTCAAGATCCCAACACAGTCCACCCTGCACAGAGAGACGATGTTAACGTGGAACATCAACTTTATATTGGAAAGGCAAAAAAGTTCATGGTGCTCAGGAAGTTCAGTCAAATGTTCAAAGGTGCTCTTTGGGATCGGGAATTAAATTACATATTCTTCACACCAACTTCAGGCTGTGAAGAGGGTTGCCTGTGCCATTATAAATAGGTTTCTTCTCCCTATGTCTTTTACATTTTCTATTATGAAAAAGCCAGTAAAATAAAAGCTTAAACATTTTTTTTTGATAAAGAGTGCCTTGGATTTCCCTTTTTTCCAACAAGTTTACATTGTTTGCTAAACTAGCAGTTCTTTACAACACTTCATTGTGTCATTACAATAACTGATTGCCCTAAAGGGAACAAAGTAAAGTATTAATCCACTACGCAATCACTTTCTTAAGTAAATGTTTTGAATGGACTGTGAAGTACAACTGGGCACATAAAATCAACACTTGCTTTGTTTGTTTAATTTAATAAAATGAAATTCTTTGTTGGAGTAATATTTTCCGGAAAAACTATTTGATTTCAATCTTAAGAAAGTACATACGCTAGTGTCATGTTGGTGCTCGGATCAAGGTACACCTCGATAACAGTTGTGCCATCAATGTCCACCTCTTTGCAGGCGGTGGTGTTGCGGCCGGTCACCTTGCACGCTTGGTAAAAACCATGAGGCTTAACACGTCCAGTGTCGTTGCCCACAAACACCTGCAAAACCACTGGCTCATTTACTCCCTCCAGCTGTGTACGTAAAAACAAAAGACAAGCAGTAGATGCATTTTATAACATGTTTTATAAAGATGCTTCCCTACCTGCCCAGCAGATGCCCTTAGAGTGCAGCCCAGTGTAGTGCATGCTGGAATCTTCTCGTCAATTAAGCTTAATTAAACCTTCTTGTGCAATCTAGTCAAACTTTTAAAAGCCAACCTGTGTATGTTATCTTCGGCTGTTAACTACTGTTTCTGATTTTAATACCCGTTAATTGTGTCTGGGCCCACCTGCTCTTAACAATCCTGGACAGTAAAAACAGTGACTGACACACACACACACACACACCCACACACCCACACCCACACCCACACCCACACACCCACACACACACACACACACACACACACACACACACACACACACACACACACACACACACACACACACACACACACACACACACACACACACACACACACACACACACACTTCAAAGTCTCTGGCAATCACCTAATCCTTAACTTAACCTCAAAGGCACGCTGTGGCAGAAAAGTCATAGCATTGACCACAGAGTTAGTTATGGAGGTTGTCAGGTATATAACAGTTACCTTTACAGTAGGGAAGCCCTGCTGAGTGCGGTCCTTCACTGACCCTCTGCTGCCTTCAGTCAGATAGCGGGCTCGGTGCTGAGTCTCAGGCTGAACAAGAATCTTCACCTCCTTCCCCTCACTCTTCTGTGGGTATTGCATCGATAGAGTTCCTCCTTTCTGGTTAGTTTTCTGAGGATCATCAGAGCTGCAACAAACACCGGTTTGACAAAGACACCAGTAGATTACTTCTAATTCTAACATTTTATAGCAACATTATTTCAGTTGGTGCAACCTAGCCGACATTTTCCAATATATGTCTGGAACTTGCTTTAATGTATTATGGACCCCATCCGTATTTGTTCACAGCCCCCCCCCCGCACGATGCTCTGAGCAAAACAGAGTTAACAGGCCCTCCATCAACCAAGCATATTCTATCCCCAGCTCTTAAAGCATTCAGAGTTATCTGTTTATTTAATCTGCTCTGCTTATCCTAGGTCTCTGAGAGAGGCTCTGTGATTCACTGTGGCTGACCACTGTTTGTACTTCAGTATCCTGCCCCGCCTTCTCTCTCATCTAACCGCACTTCTTCAGTCAAAGTGTGGTCGGAAATTTAGAGCCAGAGTAGTTTGCGGAAGATTTCTATCTTTTGTTGTGTGTGATTTCCTGACACTACCTATTCTGACAGTTAGGATGAGAGTTGTGTGAGATTATCCACAAGGGCCTTTCAGACAATCGTAACAAAGAATCAAGTACCTACTTAAGCATTTAACTGTGCAACTACCACCTGGAGAATATTAAATAAATTAAAAAGTCAATTAACTACTCAGTCAACAACTTCCTACATTAAGTGGAGTCATTGTTTTCTTTGTTTACTGATGGGTGACAGATTACAGCAAAAACTTAAAATGAAAATGAGTGAGAAAAAATGATGACAATCATATGCTATTTTACAGTCACCAGATCTGATTCTGATTGAACATAAATCGGAGATTTTGAGCACTGTGTTCACTGTGTGGATTCATCGTTTTGTGTAGGAAAAAAATGACATCCCCAATTTCTTCGAGCGCGAAGGAATGCCTTCAATTTGCATGTTTTGTCCGCAAGTCCATAACCTAGACACACTCATCTGACTGACAGCACATCCTCACATTTGAGAAGCTGCAACCAGGAAATTGCATTTTTCATTGTAAAATCACAGAAACAATTAATTGATTGGGAAAATAGTTTGTGATAAATTTTCTCTCCATCGACTAATCCTTGCAGTTCCCAAATATCTTTTGGAAGAATGGTGTTCATCGCTCCAGTAGAGCTTCAGAGACTTTGACCTAAAAGCTTGTGGTGAAGGTAACATTTTACCTGAAAGCCATATTGTGTAGTTTCTGTCTCCCCTTGAAGAATTCTAAGTAGTGATAACAACAATAGAGCATCAACATGATGCAAGCCTTTGGTGATCTCACCCCCACCCCTTCTCCACGCAGTTGCTAACACGGAGGATTGGATGGACTCTTCAGAAGAGGAAATTATCTTGTAATTTTAGTGTACTTTGTCTCCAACTATTTTATATTAATGAACAACCGTTATATTCAAGCCTTTGCCAAATGAGATGATTCAATCCAATCCACTTTATATGTATAGCACATTTTACAAACACAAAGTTACCAAAGTGCTGCACAGAAAACTCAAACATACAAAACAATTAATGTAAA
>NC_048407.1:19121557-19123198 GCF_013103735.1 Etheostoma cragini | reverse complement strand
CACACACACACACACACACACACACACACACACACACACACACACACACACACACACACACGCACGCACACACACACATGCGCGCACGCACACTGAACAAAAAATAAAAAATCATGAACAAATTTTGCTGCTTAAATCGGACTGCTAGCCAACACTGGTTGAGAGGCCTTTATTCACTGTCTTATTATTTGCACTGTAGATGCCATGTCCTCCTCTATGACCATGGAAGGCCCCCGAAGTGCTTTTCCCAACTCTTCCAGCCCCACCATGCATTCCAGTGCTTCAGCCAGTGCACAGAACCAAGTTCACAGCACCAATGTTGAGCTGGAGGACACCAGGAGTATCAGAGCGGTTCCAGATGTTGTCGGCGCAGAAGGTGGGAATGGTAAATGCAGCAGGGGCAGCAGTGAGCTAGGAGGAGGACGAGGCATAACATCCCAGGACGCCCAGCCACATCACCAGATGACCCCATCTAAGCGCCGCACCATACTGAACATCTCTCCACCTCCACAAGACCTGTTTGATGACAGCCAGATGTCCTGCCAGGATGAAACGTCCCTGGACTCAGAGCAGAGTAGCAGCATCTGGATGGAAGACTCTCTCTCTAACTTCAGTATCATGAGCACCGTCTCTTACAATGACAACACAGAGGTGCCACGAAAGTCCCGCAAACGTACCCCTCGGCAAAGACCTGGTCCTAAGTCTGTGCCGGCTGGAGAAGCTAGCATGGACGTGTTTGATGCAGACAGTGCCAAAGGTCCACACTTTGTCTTGTCACAGCTAGGTCCTGACAACAAGACTGGATCAAAAGGAAGGTTTGTGCAACCTGTCAATGTAGTTAGTTTGAAATACAACTGAGTTTGCCCTTTTAGACAGTTATGTCCACGTCATGCCCCTTTACATCTCATGAAGTTGTCACAGGTCATGTGCAGATGGGTGAGGAATTAAAGGAACAACCTTAGGGGTCTTTAAGCTATGGTACATAGTTTCTGTTACCCCCATGAGGAATTCTAAGTAAAGACAACAACACTGTCCACATAATAAAGCCTTTGGTGGTCGTGCACCACCCCCACCTCTCCCCCACCAGTTGCTAGTAGCTAAAGAAAGAAACAGTGGATTAAAAAACATGAGGGGCTCTTCATAAGAGGTAATAATCTTCTAGTTTTTATGTACTCTTTGTCTCCAAAGTTGACCGTTGCTGTTGTTCTTTGTCAGCGGTGATGTAAAACGCATCCCTCGAGCTTCTGCGCGTGAAAGTCGCCGGACAGCACCATTTTGTAAACATAGCCATACTGAGAAGTACACAGAGAGTTTTGTGGAGCTGACAGTCTTAATTAGCTTAATTACCTGAACTGATCCATGATGGCGCCGGCGTGGCTGGTTCGCCGTTTGGCTCTCCTGACTGTTACGAGTTTTATACTGTTTTTATTGAGTATCATCAAGACCACTGACTCTCTGCGGACGTATGATCGTACAGAGCTCTTACATATCAAAGTTTTGATAAGCTATACATGCTTTTATTTCTTCTCGATTAGACTACTGTAATGCACTTTATATTGGTAAAAGTCACAAAGCACTTTCACGCTTACAGTTAGTCCAAAATTCTGCAGCACGTCTTTTAACTGGAACTAAAAAGCGCGC
>NC_048407.1:18925600-19121457 GCF_013103735.1 Etheostoma cragini | reverse complement strand
TGTGTGTGTGTGTGTGTGTGTGTGTGTGTGTGTGTGTGTGTGTGTGTGTGTGTGTGTGTGTGTGTGTAAATGTAAAAGTATGTGAAGCGCAGTATGGGTTTGGCTAAAAAGGGGCCAAAGAAGAGATGAGGTGAGCTGTCCCCCTTATTGAAAAAAATGATATAAGACTTAAAATGCTTGGGAATAAACTAACTTGCAACTAAAACAACTGAAAGAATTTATCATTGTTATTATTAGCGTTTTGTTCATGTTCAACTGAAAAAAGTTGCCAAAATGGAGAGGGAAGTCCAAAATAGTACTATGTACAATATGATGCATGCCAATTATTGGAGCTTTTACTTAGAATTTTTTTATTTTCTCTTGCTACAAAAGTATATTTGGTTTGGACTGAACGTAGCCACAGAGACAAAATAAACAAGCTTCTGACCTATGAAGCAGAGAACTGCAGACCATTTATATGCAGACACTCCCTGCTTCAGAGGGAACTTCCTGAAATATAAAAATGAGACAGCAAATGAGCGTTGAGAGCTGAACAGTATTCAGATTTGTTTTTTAAAGAATAATGACACAGGGCATTTTGTTTGTCAAAAAATGTTGCTCCAGCATGCTGACATACACTGTAATTTTAAAAGCATTCAAATAGTTACAACGAACTAGATGAAGAATGGGGAAAAGTCTGGTTAAGTTGCAGATAGTAAAAAAGGAGTTAGATGGCTGTTAACATTCTGGATGGTTTGGTGACTCAGCTTGCAAAATATACAAGAAAAAAACACACAAAAGTAATGGAGGTATTCTGATTTGAACAAGTATCAGACAAAGACATATACTAAAAACATACAATAGCAACCCAAATGTATGACCAAATAGATGTTGAGCGGTGGGTTATTATGAGTTTACCCTACATTTTACCCAATGCATGAAACATGAAGGAGAAGGATTTTAAAGCAAAAACCGTGCTGCAAATAAAAAACAAGTCATTATAACACTGTACTGCTAAACACTGCATCACCGTGAAGTCTGTTTGAAGAAACATCTTTTTGAAACCAAAAAATAAACAAAGAAAAAGCTGGATGATGTTCTTGGCAGTTTTCTATTAAACGTACAGTTCCATGTGGAGTAAAATATACTTCACATAACAAGGCTTAAACGACTTATGTGTCAACAGGATTTGGAAAAACTTACTGAAGTAACTTGATTACTGTAACGGTGTCTTTACAGATCTTCCTAAAAAGTCAATCAGACAGCTGCAGATAATTCAGAACGCTGCTGCTCGATCCTACATTAAGACCAAGAGACTGGATTACATCACTCTAGTTCTGAAGTCCTTACACCGGCTTCTTGTGCTTCAAATAATTGATTTCAAAATACTTTTGCTAGTTTATAAATCAATAAACGGTTTAGGGCCAAAATGCATTTCTGATCTGCTACCACACGATGACCCACCCAGACCTCTCAGGGTGCACCAAACAAACTGTTCTAAAAGTGACCATTTTCCATCTGACCACACTGCAAGCTAAATGATCATGATGCTCTTTCTAAAAGGATAAAAACTGGCCACAGCTTAAAACTGTAGTATTGTATTTCTCATTTCTCTGCCAATAGGATTTTCTTCTGTGTATAATAGCAATAGCTCCACCTTGGAAGTGCAAAGTGGTCAACAAAGTGATTACGGCCGCTCAAAGCTTCCTAATTCTCCAAAAAAAAAAAATGTATTTTGTGCTGCGTATGCAACTATTTTAAAATAATGAGCTCTTTAGGGCTTTCTCATCATTATCGGGTTCCGTGTACGGTTTAAACCATTAATCTATTTTAATGACCCACATTTTAACACTGTTGCTGCAAGAGACCCCTACATACAGCAGATCACAAGTATTCACAACAACACTCCCACTGACACAATATTTCACAAGCAGGTACAGATAGATGGCATCTCCAAGGCCGCAAGTTCATTTTAAGTAGTTTTCTTTCTTTTTTGGGGGGGCCTGACGTGAGGATCACAGAGCAGCAGGCTGGTTGTCTGACAGGCTTTTCTGTCATAAGCAGAAGTTTATTTTTCTATGGATACAGACTGTTACATAAGTTGTGTTTTCGGGGTGGGGCATGATCAGTCCTGCTCGCAGAGGAGAAATAAAGCAGGATCCTACCTGATGCTAGAGCAGCTGAAGGGGGAGGCCCTGCCTCTCCGCCACTTTTTTGACTCATGACTTTTGGGCTCAGCTGAGTGGTGGAAGGCAACTGTAGCTCTCTGGGAAGAAGGTCATACGCTGATTCTGTTGAGAGAGGAGGGAAAAAAATAAAAGGGACGATAAGGTGACGTATTAATAGGGTTGTGAATCATAAAATGAGAACCACAGTTTACACTGGAGCTCCATGACAAAGTTGTTGAAGAAATGAAACGGGAAGATGACATGACCCCCTGTTGTATTGAGTCATGCTGTTCTCAGAAATACTCACAGTGTTACAGTGTTGGCAACAAACCTGATAAATGACAAGGAGCTATGTAGCCTTAGTTCTGATGCCAAATGGATTGACGCCTTTATTACTACAAACCTCTCTTTGCAGCTGGCTGCACATATGAAAGAATCATCCTACACTGTTCCCTGTCCTCTACATATAGTGGAATTAATTAAAAGAAGAAACAAAAGCTCAGTGCAGTTTGTTGATAGACTCAGAAAACAAAGAGGAATTTAAAAAAAAGACATAGTGGGAATAAATATGAAGTGACCTTTTTATGATGATGATTTTGATCAGGATTTTTACTTTGAAATTTCAACTTTACTAGTTGGGTAAAACTAGTTGCTGCATTGATTTTAACATTGTGCTTCTGTAACCTTGTCGGGCTCACAATGGACAGTAAAAAAAAAAAACGAACAAAATTGATGCAGCAATACCAGAGAGTCTTTTCTAACGTTTTAAAACAAACGATCCACCGATGAATCAGCATATTAATTGGTGATGAAAATAATCAATAGTTTGTAACATATGTCCTCCCATAACATTGTCACAAAATGATGAGACTACTGAGGTAAAAGCAAAAGCTGTAGTATACCGAATCAACAGCACATCTCACAACAAACAGGCTGCAGGGTCGTACAAAGACTTTTTCTCTCCTCTCTGTACCTGCCTCAGGGCCAACAGGACATTCGGATGGGAGAAAGCCTTGGGTCAACAGAATGATAGCACTTTTACTAGCAGCCTGATTCATCCTCCAAATATTATGGTATGAACTAAGAGCGGCCATTACAGTCGCCTGACTCTCTTCTCTGCCAACTGCCAGCTTTAATTACTTGCAGCTGAGTCCCAGGGTTTGGTGTGTATATCAGATACTTAACCCTCCCATTGTTACCACTCGCTGTGTACAATAGACCAAACCTGGGACATACTGAAACCAGCCCATGCCTCTTCATTCCCAAAGCCCTCTAGTCTCTTACAGCTCGCTTTAGAAGAGCAGGGAACGCTGGTTCCCAGAAAGGGAGCTTAAATCTGGACTCAGCAAACTCGTACAACTCACACTGAACCACACGTACGTACAGGATTCTAGTGTGGTTTTGCTGGTTGTTTGCTAAGTTCTCCACACACACACACACACACACACACACACACACACACACACAAACATCCCCCACCACCTCCACAAAAACACTTTCTCTGCCCCTGCATTTACACTTTAACTCTAGAGCCTTCTTGGGGCTCACTGGCTGACTGCACATGCAGCAACATGTGCTCTGAGTGAGCAGCAGGACTTCCAGTAAACAGATTGCCAACCGCACAGACAGAAAATATGTACTCTTCCCATAGAGCAGTGGTCCCAAATCACTGGCTAGCCTGTTCAAAGTGTTTCCACAGTGCCTTGACGTTTTTTAAGACTGGGGGAAAAATTGCATTTTGTGGCATATTTGTTTCTTTATATGCAGACAGAGTGCAATTCTTTACTTAAACTTGAAAAAACAGTCCCTTTCACACAGGAGAATATTTGAAAACTAAAAAAAGGTCAACCTCGTTAGCTAGGAAGGAAAGTGTACAAACTCACGCAGCACGTGATGTTTTGATGTTAACATAAGACTGCAGTCATATTGTGCAGACCACTCACCACTGAGGAAAACCTTTAATGTGCTGTGCATCTGTGATCATCATCATAACAACAGATTAGAGCCTGCACAAAAATATTCACACTGACAGACTCACTACTCATGCTATTAATACATGTTGCTAAATGTCAACTGAATTAAGAGTGGCTACCTTCATTAACTGTTCACAAATGTAGTTTTCACTCACGTTCAATGTAAACAGAAGGATAAATAAACCACAAACACAAACACATCCAAGTTTCCTAGTCTGAAATCCTGCATAGAGATATATTTTTTCACTTTACACCCTCACCATACTTTGTGATATGTTTATATGGTAAGTATTGCAGGCTAAAGGTGAAAAAAGAAAGCACTCACCATGTGAATGGCAGGACTTACACTCCCATTCATTTCCCTCACATTCCTGCTGCTTGCTCTTACTAGCCCTGGCACCTGGGGCGTGGCACTGGCTTTTTGGCTTAGTGACTGATTTAACTCCCCTTCTGTCCCCCTCCTCCACTCCACCTACCACTCTCCCTGTCTTGTTTACTGTGCTCCCAGACCCTTTTCTGTTCTTAAACTTGTTCAACAGGTTAGTGGTATTATGATGTGGAATCCTGTCAAGCACAAATGAAGCAATAAATTAACCTACTTATGTGTTAAAAAATTCAGGCTAAGGTGATTTACAGGGTAGAATTATTGAACTTGGTGAAATAGGATTAAAAGAAAGTGAAGGGGAAGATACAATTAAGCTCAACATATTTGGAGATAATTTAAAGCAGGGGAGGAAAAAATAAAAACAGTGAAGGAGCTGGCACCTGCAGCAGAAAACCATGTACAACAACCCTGAAATGTTTACAGCCAAGTCTACATGAAGGCTGCCAGGGACTCCATAGCAACTCAGATCAGGGGACAAGTCTTCTGAGCGTTTGCATCTCTCGTGAGATAATGTGGAGCAATCAGAAAATAAACTCCAAACTCAAGTAAAGAACTGGGCATTTCCCTTAATAACGCAGGATATTACATGAACAACATTAAAACATTGTGGCAAAAATGTGAATCATCTCTGTTAAATGGCCCTTCACATTATCTTATTTGACACCACCCATTACTAACAGATTACACTACAGCTAATATTCTTTATGATATGAGTACTTTATATTCACACTGCACTAAAATAGCTTTTGTACAATCCACTATTTTAGCAACATAAACTTTTTAACCTAATCTTACTTTTTAACCTAACTTCACTTTAATTATATTTAATGCTTTTATTTCTTGCACTTTAGCTGTGTTACTTTATACACTTATTGACTCACTCTTTTCTTACTCTTATTTTTACCTTAAATTTGACTGTGAGCCACTGCAACTGAACAATTTCCCTGAGGAGATCAATAAAGTATGCGGATATCATACCTAATTGATGCACACATTTCTTAATCTAATGCAATAATCAGATCAGTGTATGATAGATTACAACTATATTGTTAATATTAATAAACTATCAAATCACTGAACTGGGCAATATCTTTACATGGTATGAATATCATTATTAGAGCCCGGCTGATAATTTGTCATAGCACTGACACGTTTATTACTGAACTGCAAAATGCCCTTTTCTGGTCACGTATTCTCAAATGATCAAATATAAAGGATCCTTATCATCGTTTGTGTACGTTATATTTTTTGTTTAAAATTAATAATCGGCTGATACATCTTTTTTTAATTGTCAAATATTATTTATCATGCAATGTGATACGTATCGCCTAGAGCTTTATATACTGCAATATGGTGATGTAGGCCTAACTTACTTAGTTTTTGTTTTCCTGGTTTTAAATGCTGCAATAAGTGACCCAGACTTGAGCTTATCTGCAAGCGGACTTACTATGTCAAAAGGCTTTTGAGTGTGCATGTTTTCTGAGACTACAAATAGTCATCCCCAAAATGCC
Source organism: Etheostoma cragini (assembly GCF_013103735.1). NCBI lineage: Eukaryota > Metazoa > Chordata > Actinopteri > Perciformes > Percidae > Etheostoma > Etheostoma cragini. The sequence continues at coordinate 19,115,441 of NC_048407.1, read as the reverse complement.
AGCCAATTAAATCAACGTGCTTCAATATTGACACTTACAATAAAAGTAAACTAAATATCTCTCTGTATAATTAAATACAGTTCAACAGCAACCCAAACTGCAGCTCATTTGTTTCACACCTCAATAAAAACAGAATATTATAACCTTCATGTAGATAGAATTTATTGAAGGAGTTATCACTAGGTGTATCTAATAATAAACAGGCAACTGAGTCTACATTTACAAGCTGTACAAACTTGTCAAGGAAATATGCGTACTATACTGTGAAAGTGGACTGACAACATGATGAACATGAAAAGATGTGGAGGTAGGGTGAGTACGTGCGATGAAGTGAAAACATCCGGTTGTGGTCGGCATTCCTCCATCTGAAACTATTTCTTTAATGACAGGCGGCAGATGGGAACTAAAGGCTACATGCGAGAAAAGCCAAATCCCTAACAACTTGTAACAGCACTGATAAACATACTGACGGAGGAACATTGCAGATTATGTGGTGGGATATCAATTAATGCATGACCTGCCTGCAATAGTTCTAACACTTCCTGATTTTGATAAAACATCCACAGATATCAAATTTCCACCCGGTTCTCATTATGAATTTTTTATTAACCTACACATACCTTACTCATTTGTTAATATTGACATGAGTGATTGATGTTCCACACATGAATTCATGTATTTCATCATGACAAGTCATAATTTAGACATGAGCTGTGAACCCTTTTCATACAATGTTAGCTATTAGAGTGATCAATATTTCATTATTGTCATGATGGTCACAAATAATGAGTTACATGGAAGCTTTATATAATTTTACTGTTTAATACAGATAAAGGCTGGTGGAGTCATAACTTGAGTGATAAATGGAGCTCTAAATACAGTACACTGTATTTTTTACTCCAAATAAACTAATACATTGCCTCATAACAAAATATGAGCTACAAGTGGAACTCTTGTCACATATTGTTCATTTTGACTGCAAAGCCTTTCACTTCTAAATTCCAAATGATGGGCATAATGACTAAAATATGGTCTACAGTAAAAATCTACGACTAAACTTTATATCTTCGACGTTCCACTTTTAAAATGGCTCCGGTGACGCCGTAAATTCTGCGAATGTCCGTTATCTTCCGGTTTCTTAAACTCTGGTGGATGTATGAGGACTATGGTTAACTGCTCCTCAGACCTCTGCATGGTAAATCCAGACAGCTAGCTAGGCTATCTGTCCAATTTGAGTTTTCTGTTGCGATTGGTTTAAAGAAATGCCAATAAACCAGAGCATGTTTGTTTACCATCCTGGAATGCTGTGTGGACTAGCCAGACCCTCCTCCGCAGCGCTGTGAAGGAAGGTCTGGCAAATGTAGACTAGTCTACAGCATACTGCACAATATCAGCCATAATAACTAGAGGTGTCTTCGTTGTCTTTTACCACTTACTGCATTCAGACAGGATCATCATGACACCACCAATATATCGGATCAAATGTTCTCCTGATGAAGAAACAGATGAAAATGGGCCCACTAGAGCAGAGAGCATGTGTGAAATCCCAGTTGTCCCTGTTGAATAGCTACAGTGGCATTGAAAACCGCACATTTCATCATTTAACAGAAATCTTTGCAAAGATGAGAACGAACACAAGTCTATATTATTATTATATTAAAAACTATTTATTGCAGACTTAAATGAACATAATATCTATATGACCATAAGCCAATTTTTCAACCTTGAGCATCTTTCTAGCCTTAAAGGAGAATTCCGGTCGATTCCAACACGTAGCTCTGTTGTTTTTAAATTTGGAGTGAACAATTGGTGCTGCCTACACCGTGTTATCCTCCTGCTAGAGTTAGCACCCAACAGGCTTAAACAGGGCATCTTTTAAACGTGTTTTTAGCTTCTAAACATGTTCAAAATTTCATCCCACCAATCCTACCCACGTGCAGCGATTCCTTCCGAGTGAACACAGTGAATCTGACTGCTGTAGATGTGAAAGAAATGCATTAAAGTTCTGCTAATTCAACGCTGTTTAGTTCCTGTGTTGATACTGCTAGGAGTGCTTAGGGACCGTCTACAAACCACAACACAGAAAAGAGATACAGAATATCAATTCATAGTCCCTGTAGAAGATCTACAAATGTACATGGGTCCTTGTCCAAGCTTCACCTCAGCCTACAATTTAGGGTATGGAAAAACCCGAGCGAAGAATGGCTTTGTTTTGGCTTTAGATCAAGTTTGGTTCTCTAAAAAATATGCGCTCATACTGTAAGAGCTATAGTGAATAATTTGTGGCTGCAGCTTTAAATTTGGTCAATCCCAAATGAAAAGACAAATGTAAACATTTTCTATTTTGCCTAATGATTCCAGCAATCCTTAATAATCTTTGCGTTCTGACATCTTTTTGTAAAACTCCCACGTTATATATTCCTTCTACATGGTTATTTGAAAAAGTAAAGGTCTGCCAGGCTTCAATCAGGCTAAGTCATTTTTGTCACACCAGGCTCAGAGTTTGTGGCACGTAGCTCTTTCAGTCAGCTAATCCTGAAGTGACCAGGAACGACCTCCAGGCATCAGTTTACACGAGTTTCTTTCAACACACGTCCACCACTATCCTGACTTTACAAAAGAGCTCACTGAAGCTCCTGTGAGGGCCAAACCACCCGGCTACAGGTCAGGTTTGAAAACAAAGTGGGTTGTTGGTTGTATTTAATGTCCTCACAGCAGGGCAATGGGATTACTGTGTGTTATTTGGGATTGAATTCAACTGGGAAGATATAGTCAAACTGGCTGAGAATAATCTCTCTCTACATATAACACATCTGCCTTTGGCTCTGTGTTTATCAGTGGAGTCAAAGAGATGAAACAGACACTGAGCTTAACATGAAAGCGTGACATCAAAAAGCAGAGGAATTCAAACTATTTACAGAAGACAACACACACACGCACACGCGCACACAAATGCCATGCTTCAGAGATCTCAGGAAAACCATGCTGAGGCAACAGGAAGAGACTTTAGCTGCAGTACACACACACGGACAGTGTGACATCACCAATTTGCCATGCTAACCGCATTTGGTCTAAGCCTGGAAAGGAATCACAGTGAAATATAATTATAAGTTACTTATAGTCTGTCAAATTGTGAGTTAACATTTTTTAATTTAGATTATTTCCATGTCATGCTAAACATTTAGCCCAAAAACATTTGGCAAAAAAAATTCAAAAGAAAATACTGGCTTTAGCATTGTTAGAAAACATAGTATTTCAAACTTAGCATGTTTCCTCAATATTTGATGATGCATTGTGGTCATGATTTAATTACTGATGACAGTAAATATATTACATATTGCACCTTTAAAGACTCCAGTCCAGCACCTACAGTTTTGCTCATAAGTTTGCATACCCATGCTGAAGTTGACTAAAAAGAGGAATAAAAAAAATCCTCTGTTGGAAATTGATCTTAATGCCTTAATTAAAAAATTTAGGAAAAATCCAACCTTTAAAGGACACCCATGTGAATGAATAATATCTTATTCATAAATAAATGTTCTTCCTCAAAATACCTGAGGCATAAGTATACTCACTACTATGTTAAATTCCCATAGAGGCAGGCAGATTTTTATTTTCAAAGGCCAGTTATTTCATGGATCCTGATAATTTAATGGAAAGTACTTTCCTTAACATCATCTTTCAATGCAAAATCAAACCAGGTATTAGGCAAATGGAAATCAAACCATGCCTATCTCTATGGTATGGTATGGTGTAGGGTTTGTGATGATGTGGGGCTATTTTATTTTATTTTATTTTATTGTTTATTTAAAAGGGAAGTTTATCAGGATGCATATTATCCTGGATCCATGAAATAACTTGCCTTTAAAGTCAAAATGTGCCTGCCTCTATGGGAATTTAACATAGGGGTGTGTATACTTATGCCCCTTGTATATTAAGGAGGAACATTTATTTATTGACGATACATTATTCATTTACAAAGGAAATTGGTGTCCTTAGTGGTTGGATTTTTCCAATATTTTTTTTAAATTAAGGCATTAAGATCTTTTTTTTTTCTTCTTTTCTTCATTTTAGTCAACGTTAGCTCGACTATGTAAACATGAGCACAACTGTATGTGCAGTGTATCTCCAATCACAGTGAGCAGGATCTAAAAATAGCTTGTGGCATTGCAGTGGTCTTGTTTTGGAAAACCTTTCAGATGGAAGCTGTTGACTCTACTGATAAGAAAGTAGGAATAAACATCTAACATAGCTGGCACTTGGTCCACATTTGTTGTAGACTAGGAAGGTCTGTGGTGTCTCGAGTTGCTCAGAAATTTACTATAGAATAGTGTATGAATGTAGGACTAGAAACCACATTCTGTAAACAAAAGCCATTTAAAAACAAACCTCATAAAAAAGGAAGCAGGGTCTGCATAACCTTAACCTGCTCCTTTATTTCCCAAGTTTCATTATTTAAGACTTGCCATTTTCCAGATTTCTTTCAATGTGTCCTTCCAAAACTAGACTGGGCCCACGCCTTCAGACATTAATTACTTAAGAGGATTTGGCATAAAGTCTACAGTAAATCTTGAATGTCCACTGATTAGTCAGGAAAAACGACAAAAGACTGGGGAAAAGGTGATCAAGAATCAGCAAAGACTGAATTACGTTGTTCTGGCCTTTACTGAAAAATAGGAAGAACTCATTTTGGGGTCCCCAAAGGTAGATTTTGGGGAGATTCCTGATACTACGGAATCAAATAAGGGTCATTAACATTTTGAGCTTGTAAAATTATTTTGTGCATATGTAAAAATGTTTTTGGCACCGACATACTTTGCACATGCTTAACAAATAAGTTAAAAAGTTTTGTAGCTGTAACATTAATTATCGAAGCATGTGATCATGCAAGAGGTTTGATACATTAGAATTATTGCTAAAATTAATTTCCGCTGATCTATATTCACCTTCACCCAGCCCTTTTGTACGAGGCACTGCTGCACATACATGAACCAAAATAGATGGTGTGCATAGAGATGCCCACACAGTCCTGTGCCACCACCTTGCATTTGTTATTCAAATTTTGCGATTCATTTCCAATACCCATCATCTCAATCATTTTGTGTAAGGTAGTCATAAAACTTAGTCTGAGTCAGTCTTTTTCCAGTCTTGACATCGTGAGAAAATCAAAGGTGTTTGATATTATGGTCATTTTTAAGTTTTTGTAGTAAAGTTAAATCATGTGAACCTAAGCTAAGTTTCCATCCACTTGTCAATATACTGGGCAGAAATTAACAAAAACTTTCTTCATTGTTTTGTGGCGGGTTGCAACCACAAAATGACCTAAAACATAATCGCAATGCGTTATCTTTTTTGGCAAATAACGTTTCCATCAGCGTTTATTTGCATAAGCCGTATATCGATCAAGAGAAAATCCAATGAGATCAAACATATTTCCTTTGAGTTGATATTCATGAAATTTCATCAAATTTTACTGTTTCCAAAAGGAATTTATCATTTGATATCACTTAATTCGGATAAAAACGTGTGGATGGAAACATAGCTAAAGTCAACAACCAATGAGTGCGCTCCCTCCAGCACCAAACAGGAAGCAGCAACACCTAGAGCCAGTGTTATTTATGGCTGCTATGGTGCTAAGCTAAACACTTCCTCTTTCCTTTTTAAAATGAATTCTCAGGAAGCGGACAGAAAAACCTAACTTTACTTTTAATGCTAGTAAACAAAGAGAAATGTTCCCCGTTTGTCCTATAATGGTCTAAATTGATACTAGAGTGGACTACTTCTTTGTTTAGTGCTGTAATTAATACAATTCAGAGGAGGAGAAAAGAGCATCTGTCTTCACAAAAGGTGAAATAACTATAGGGAAAAAGCTTTTTAATGCTTGTAAACTAAACATGTATGGTGTTACTTTGTAGATCATACATTTGTAATGCTGTTGGACTTTGAAAGCAGTGTAAGGGTTAGTGTAGTCTATATCCACGACGTTCCACTGATCAAGTAAAAATGTAAACCATACAGCTTCTGTTGAAAGGACTTTTCATTGCTCAAAACACAACTGCAGCAATCAAAAAGTCATTTTAAGAGCAGCTAGCCGATAACGTGTGCACGTTTTTTTTAAATGTCTGTTTAAGCAGGTTTTGGTTTGCTTTGAGTCTTTAATGATGATGCCTCAATCAAAAAATCATCCTCTTTGCCAAACGCATGCATGAAAAAGAGGCAAGAGGGAGACACACAATATAATGCGGTTACTACTCATACAATGATTTATAGAAAAAGAAGAATCTGACTAACAATTCAAAAGAATAATAATTATTTTTTATAATTATTTTTATGAAGCAGTAATAAAAAAAAGACCTCAATGAGGGAAAAGAATTAAGTTACCTTGACAGCCAAACGGACAAAAAAGGACATAAGTGATGACAATAATCTACATAAATGTATTAGCTATATGTATACATAAAGCTATTATAATTATTATTATAAGAGAAACCCAGTTCAACTTGACTTGTCCTGAGACAACAGATTCCAGTGTATGGGCAGGACAACTTTACAAGGTTAAAAGGACCATGATGTAGGCGGGAGCTAAGCAGACCTCTAGCAGCCATTGAATTTTCATACACCAAAATCAATTCTTTCAATCAATTTTATTTAGTTTTCAGTGTGCAATAGTGATCTAGTTTCAGGGTTGAGTTCTTTTAACTTTTCAATGAGTGTCAGTCAATTTATTACCAACAGGAGTTAGACTGTTAGAAGCGTCTTCAAACCTTTTCTCACACTATTTGTACTTTTGCTTACTTTTTAGGTTCAGTAATAATACAAAATTGCACACGAGTTTTTTGCATACAGAATAGTTTTTTGCCAAATCTCAAATTATTTTGATAATTTATGCTTTGATTTGTAGAAACAAAACGCGCCACCTGTCGCTGATGGGCTGGAATGGTGTTGTTTGCTGTTTTTGTGCACACCTTTCTCCTTGTTTTTACATTTACACAGCCAACACATGAATTAATGACTTCTACAAGGCTTACCCTCTGTCCAAGTAAAAGGTCCCATATTGTAAAAAGTTAGATTTCTTTGTCTTTTTTATTATAAGGTTGAGGTGCTATAAATCCTGTTAAAGTGTCAAAACGCTCAGAAACTATGTTACAACCATGTCATAAACTGTGCCTCTAAAATGAGCCGTCAGGATTTGCATACAGTTGAGATGTCACAACATTGCGATATATAGGTAGAAATTGCCACTACCTTGCAGTAACAGTGATTCCCCAGCTGCAATGACGTTACAAAGACTCCGAGAGCGCAGGTGCGGAAGACCTAAAAACGCTGACCAATCAAAGCAGAATTTTTTTTTAGAAGGAGGGCTTAAAGGGTCACTACTTTAAATGGAGTCTGGTTAGTTTAGCGATTTCAGGGAGGTTTCATGTTAAACAAAAAGGATCTTACTTTTTAACAAAAAGGTTAACCTCCGTAGGGATGCTTTCTATAATGTTGTCAGACACTTAGAACATTACTCTGAGCAACATCTGTGGTAAAACAAGCACTTTTTGTGGACATTAATTAAAGGTGCGCAATTGTCCAATAACTTAAATTGTAGCTTGTTGACTGCTTGCTTAATACTGGACCAATTCAGTCACTTAGACACAAAAACATTGGGAAAATACAATCCAAGTTTAAAAAAAACAACAAAGTTACTCTTTAAAGTGACAGTCACCAAAATGGAGCGTCTCAGACGGAGGGTGAATACAGACAGGCAAAATGAGAAAATAATGAGTTTTTTGAACATCAAAGCATGTAATCATGTTCTAGTAGAACCCCAAAATACAAGTGAGGACCTTCAAAGGTTTGAGTGTGCATTCATGATGAACTTGGCTAGCGCCCCCTGCAATGACACCATCCTTTTTTTAAACAATAAAGTACCATAAAGGTTATCACCCGACAAGTTAACAAAGAAAGGATATAGGTGCTACTTTAACTTTACTTTGTCCTTCCTCCTGGCCTCGGCCCTACCAGGCATACCTGTTTCTTGGCTGCCCTGGTCCCACATAATATTCTGTCTTTCCACGTCTGGGTGGTACGACAGGCATGGAGAGAAAGAAGTGGTTGCTCCTTGCCTCGCTATGTTTTTCTTTTTCTTTGTCCTTATGTATTACTGGGGGAACCTAATACTGGAATAGCTACTCCGGTCCAGTGCTGTGTGAATCATATAAGGGCATGTGCGCATCTGGCTGATCACTTAATGTTGCATCATTCCCTTTGCCCATATTCTTCCCCTCTGACACTGTTGACTTGGTCTGCCTGTCCAGTATCATGACGTTATGAGACAACTTTACCACTATCTCTTGTGTGATCCAAGACTCCAATTTTGGACTGAGAAGCAATGAATCGTACAAGAAATCACTCAAGCAAAAATGTTTAATTGCTTTATTACTGTTGATGTCAAGAAATGTGCAGCCCAACCCAGGCCCAGACACCCCTATAAGCTTTAACACCCTGGTCTGGTCTTGGTTTCTTAAATTTGAATGTACGCAGCCTTGTTCCTAAAATGGCCATGTTGCGTATCTGGGCTTACTGTACAGAGGCTGATGTATTTGTCTTTGTTGTCTGAAATCTGGTTAAGTAAATTGGTTTCAGATAAAGAAATCAATATCAGTGATTATAATGTTTTTAGGACTGACCGCCCTAATAGAGGTGGGGGTGTAGCAATCTACATAAAAAAACAGTATCAAGTTAATGTACTGCTGTCAATATCATTAGTTAAACAGTTAATTTTTAGCCTTAAGTCTCGTTGATTGTTACAGAACACCTTCAGTTTTACAGTTTCAGACTTCAAGCATTTGGACACAACAAAATGGGCGCTCACTCTATCAGGTGAGCTAACCAGGCACCCTGGCCTGGACTTTCTGAACAAACGATCAGCTTGTTTGTTAATTACCTTACAGACGGAACTTAGTGTGTGAAGGCGGAGGGCAGTTAGAATAACAAAAGCCGTGTCTCTGGGGGTCAGTCTTGGGGTCACTGCTATTTATCGTCTACATCAATAACTTTGATCAAAAGGTGTCTAAAGTAAAATTTAATTTTGATGCTGATGACACTGTACTGTATTGCTCAGCAACCACCGCAGACCAGGCCCTCTCCCCGTTGCAACTTGCTTTTAAAACACTTCAACAGAATCTTTATGATTTAAAACTTGTTTTAATAAACTTGTTTTAAAAAACTTGTTTTAAATGCTGAAAAAACAAAATTCATGCTTTTTTCAAATTTAAAATCGAATTTTTAATCTGCCTTCAATCCTCACTTCCCAGGTTAAGAAGATTGCATCTAGCAAAAAGATTAAAACTTAAACTGGGTTTTTATTTCATAATCAAATTCTACCTTTTATTCAAATCTAGAAAGAGGCTGGTTGATGCCACATTTATGTCTACACTTGACTATGGTGATGTTTTATACACGCACGCTTCGGGTCAAATAATTAAATGCACTGGACACTGTATACCATGGATCTCTGAGGCTCATCAGTGGTTCTAAAGCTCGCCATTGTGAACTGTATGAAAGTGTTGGATGGCCTTCTCTATCAACACGGAGACTTCAACACTGGCATATCTTCATATACAAGGCTATTTTAGGTCTATTTTCATCCTACCTTCTGACCTATATCAGTGTAAATAATTTCAGAAATTACAATCTTAGTTCCCAGGATCTTTTCCTTCTGTCTGTTCCGAAGGTTAGAACTGAGCTAGGGAAAAAAAGGTGTTTAAGTTTGCTGCTCCCTCTACATGAAACAAGTTACAGAAATCCATGAAACTTTTGAGAGGATGTTGATTGACTTGGAGGCAGCCACATCTGGCTGTATGTCTTTGTCTGATGTATGTAGGATTGTGGTTGACTTTGAAGGATTTACTGTTTCAGTTGTTTTATGTTTTTAGTGTTTTTGTGTATTTCGTGCTGAGTTGTACTGCTGCTTACCTTAGCCAGGATATTATGAAAAAGAGATTTTTAATCTAAATGAGTCTCTTCCTGGTTAAATAAAGGTATAAAAAGATCTCTCTTAGTATCCAAACCCTTTAGTGTCACTTCAAGTGACACTAAAGAGACAGTGAGAAAGAATACAAACAATGACAGGATGCATGGGGAAATTGGCCAGTCCTGCCAGTCTGCCAAGGAAGCAGCAGATGACTCACAAAACTAATGAAAACACAGGATATTGACATACCACATCCGTTAGGCTGTAGAATGGATTGTTTGACTACTTAATGTCAAAGTATTCAACATTCTTGAAGTTCATGAAATACCTCCCTGTATGATCCTCTATGAGGAGACCTTCTGATGTGACAGGTTATAAAAGTCAACAAAGACAATCTCATTCCCTACAGAGAACCAATACTGTTTGTAAATGTGTAACAGGTCTTTGAAACCATAAAGTGAAGGTGGCTGTGTCTCAAAACATCCATTGCAGGGAAGAAAAGCCTAAAGGCATTTTTCATTCCTCTTAGTGAAAAAAAAAAAGAACTGATATCAAACCTGCAATGCGAATGTCTGTACAGGTCCAAAATGTTGGACACTGAAACATTCTTGGAAAACGTTCTTAACGTGCATAAAGTACACATGAATTCCATAAGAGCACTATCAGTCTGACTATTGATTAGTTGATGGATAGAACATTATTCAGGTACCAATTTGATAATTGATTAATGGTTTAAGCTATTGTTTAAGGTTTTTAATGTTTTGCTTTTCTTTGTCTTGGATTATAGTAAATTATATTATGCTTAGGTTTTTGTATTGTTACAGACCTCAAAATTAAACACAACACATACAAGAGGTTTTCTGATGAGACGTACCCTTTTGCCTGTGCCTTCTCACGTTGCCAGATCACCACAGCGCTGTGGCGTAAGTGCGGGCACTACTGCCTTTCTGAGTGTCAAAGACATGAGCAAAGCACGGTACATAGAATAAGCACAGCAAAACATCAATCGGTCGGACATCGGTGTTTAACTATACATCTTTAACCGTTACAGTTACGGCTGCAAATGACCACAAATAAAAAAAGTTTGCCGTATCTCTGTAATTCAAATCCACATCCAGTTATCTACCCAGGAGTGATTAGCTATGTTTCCATTCACATGTTTTTATCCAAATTAAGTGATACCGAATGAAAAATACCTTATGGAAACAGTAAAATTCGATGGAATTTCATGAATATCGACTCCAAGGAAATACGTTCGGTCTCATCATATTTTCTCTTGATCAATATACGGCTTATGCAATAAAACGCTGAAGGAAACGTTATTTGCCAAATAAATAATGGGATTATAGGTTGAATCTCATTTCTCTATCTTACCCCTACCCCTTCTCCTAGGTTTTGCGTGTTCACGTGAGACCTAGTGCTGTCCCAATTCTCTTTTTGATTAAGGGCTAGGGCTAAGACAAAGGGGTGTATACCCCTTCAAACCAAGGGAGTATGCAAGCTTACTTGTAAACAAGGGCTACTGTACAACAAGCAACAATGGCTGCCACATCGACCTGAGAGACCGATAAATTTAAGTATTTTCGGCTTAAATTTTTGATTTAAAAATTACGTAGAAGTTAAAAGTTACAATTAAGAACATGGTTGCAAGTCCTGTGCAAATATACTTGCAACCATGTTCTTAATTGCAACTTTTAAGAAATTGCTGGTTTGCTATGCTAACGCTAATCGCTACATTGATTTGCACAACGGCCCGCATTTCTCTGCCTTGAATGGACTTAATGCATGTCAACAGTTTTAACAATCAGCAGAGAATTTCGTTTGATATCAATGCACAACACTACTTGCTTTGGAGACATCGCTACGTGCTTTACATGTACCGTCTTGTATCATACAGGAGGCAGGAGGACACCTGGCAGCTGATTCACTTTCAAGCTAAAAACAAGCAGAAGTTTCTTAAATCATGTGTTCATGTTGTACCCATTCATTACTGCATTGGTACTGTATTATTGTAATCATTTATAATGAAATGCATATTACACTGTTGTCAAAACCCACGCACTCAACATATACACACTTGCAGATGCCATCTTGGAAGTTTGTGATCAATACTGTATGGTGATGTAACCAAGTGGTGTCCCATTTCTTTTCAGGGGTATGTTTTCACCCCTAGCCCTTACCACTTGGTTTCAAGGGCTTAGGGCTAGCGGTAAGGGGAAGGGGTAAGATGGAGAAATGAGGTTCAGTCTAAGTTTTAGGTAATTATATGGTGGCGACCCGCCACAAAACGAAGAAGTTTACTTACTTTCCTCCCAGTATTTCCGCTCTGTTTGCACACATGATCGATGTCAACAAAGACCGATGTAAGTGGACAAACGAGGAGACGAGAGACTTTCTGAATTCAATTTATCAGGAACTTGCAAAGGAAATGGCCCACTAAGGTTACGATAAGCTGTGGGACGTCCTCTGGAGTATATGGAAGACACTCAAACAGCGAGATATGTCTCAACTAAAAGGAAAGTTGCATCTGCATCATCATAGCAATGTTTTAATAGTGTAGTGGTATTCTTATTATAGCTTGATATGTTGCAATCAGCTTACATAAGCTCACATAAGCAATACAACTTGTGCAATTGATATATTGATAATTTGTTGGTAGACGACGCAATTCATGATGTCTAGAAAACTTTATTCGCAACGGTTTGCTTGGTGTGCAATTCAGTGCGAAAACGAATGGGAACACCTTAAAATGTCTAAAATCAATTCGATATGCCAATTTGATCACAAAACAGCATATGACGTCACTAATTCAATTGACAAGTGGATGGAAACTTAGCTAGTGTTAGCGTGACCATGGCGTCACAGTGATTTGGCCTATGTAGACTGGAGATGTCACTTGACTTTCTTTTTTGCTTCTGTCATAATTAATACAGCAGTTTGAGGGCTTTGTCACTTGTAAACATGTAAACATATTTCTCTGGGGCACAAGCTGAATCGACTAATGCTTTTGTTCTTCTTCTAGAAAATTAACATTAGGAGAGCACTTGATAATAGAGGCAATCTATTGTTGCAACCCTACATGTTTTTGCATGCACTTTATGCATTCACTCTCTTCATTTCTGTATAGTTCTGTAGTTCTGTAATTGCAACATAGAAGGATGATACATACGCTAATGAAGATAAACTATGTGTTACAGGTCAACTAGTTTAAATTTAAAGCTTATTATAAAACATAACATTCAAATAATACCCAACTACAGCATTCAGTCTACAAAACGAATCAACAGCTCCTTGGCACAGTCTCAACAAAAACTGAATATGATATGTTTTACAAAGGGAGGGCTTACTGTGAGGCTGGTATATTAAATTACATCAAGCTGATGTTCTGATTTCTACACATATAGCATTTGTCATTGCCACTGCTTCCTACATGCATGTAGGCAAATGTGCTTATGATCATTTATAGAAAAATAAATATTTTAATAAATGACAGTTCCGTAGGTCAAACTTTAGGTACTGCCATTCCTTTCTTTTGAGCCGAGTCATACCCTGGCAGTGTATATCACGGTGTGAGCAGCTTATTTATGAGCTCCACAACTGCAGCTTCTCATTTGCAAATGGAAAGACTCCTGCCAGCCAAGACTCACTTCATATTTAATGGCTTAGTTCGGAATCATCATGCTCTGGAGAGAAACACAAAGAGTTAATAGATAGTTAGATCTCACGAGTGCTTTGGGTTTTTCACAGAAGAGTGTGAAAAATCCTCCACAAGGTGAGTGGAAGCAAAAGCATCTGGCATTATGGAATGCTGCACTTCTCCTTTCACCAAGGAAGACACTGTGGAAACACTAAACCAACTAATTTGGAAAAATGCATCTATAGGGTTCATACCGCAAAGCAGTTTGTCTGTTATTATTATTATTATTTTTATTATTTGTTGTCAGCCACGCCAGCTCAAATTCCCGTGAGCTGGAATGGAGGAATAACAGGAATAGGTGTGCATGTGCTTCTATAGAAATATGAACCCAATCGGCCACATGGTAGCGCTGTAATTAGGGCTTCAAAATGCAAACTTTGAAAGGCCACGCCCCCCCACACTGTAACTCCGATTATTTTGAACATTTTCGGTTCTATTTTGGCCTGAGAAGACATCATCATCATCATCATCATCCTCTACAGATTAATTACATAAACAGCTTAATCACAGAAACATTTCCAACCAGGTTGACACAAAGAAGAAAAAAACAGAAACTGTATTGACTGGAAGATAAACAGCATCTTGTTCCACTTTGAGGTGGAATGCTAATGCGTTTGTGGCTTGCTGTAAGCAAAGATCTGCTTCCATTTCATGGGCACAATTATCCTGCTAACCTAAAAAAGGCCAAGGAGACAAAAGTGTCATATTTTCAATATTTTTAGAAGTTTTATGGGTTTGCTGATAACTTCAGTTCAAAATTCTAAAATCCAAGTTCAGTGGATCCCCAGGAAAGCAAGTGTGAAGTACATTAGATGAATGGTTCATGAGAACGCACGCACGCACGCATGCTTTTGTTTGATAGCATATCTTGTGCTCATCAATAGTTATGAGCTCAGGCAACATGATGTCAGACTGACCAGGTTTTGTAATTAGCCTGATTTCTCCACTTATTTCTTTTCAGTGGCTAGAGCTGACAGAGGACGTACCAGTTCATTTTCATATTCACGACATAACACAAACACATATGGACCTAACATATTTCAAAAAGTCAAGTTAAAAACGGTTTTGTGTGGCAGGGCACTTTTGAGTTTCCTCTTAGCAAAATGCTCTGAGTGAATTTAAGCTGGACCTTTATTGTAAAGGGTAGACACGGAAGAGCTAGCATTACGGCAGCACTTTTTTCATCCTTTTTTCCTCAAACACCTTTATTTCGCGGTTGTTTAGTTTAATTCACAGTTTATTATTATCCAATATCCAATGCTGTCCAAACTGCTCAAAATTCTAAAACCAAGTTAATTGGATCCCCGGGAAACCAAGTGTGAAGTGCACTGGATGAACGATTCTCTCTCTCACACACACACACACACACACACACACACACACACACACACACACACACACACACACACACACACACACACACACACACACACACAATGTCTGAGTTGATTTATCCTGAGATGGGAAACTAAGTTTTCAGTTCCAAAAGAGCTGATTCAAGTTGGTTCAATCAACTCCAAGTAGGTTCACTCAGAGTTAAGCGCGTGCACCACCACTATAACAAGGCAGCATGAATGGAGCCATGATCCTACGATTCACCATGGCAACAACCACAAACAAACTGATGGCAGAAATACGCATGTGCAAATACAGCAAGATTATATTATCATATTTAATCACAGGTCCCCTATAATCTCACTGGTGAAAAGTGGAATGGTAGTAGGCTACACCTAGCATTTCATTTAGGTGCAGTCCTGCACGCGAAAACGTAAACTACTAATTCCATTCTGAGGTTGGATCGCCAACAATAACAAAATTATAATTTCCAACAATTTATTTCTGTTTAATATCTCTTCCTGTTTTTTGTCCAGGGAACTGTACACAAACGTTTAAAACATGTTTCAGAGCGAGTCGCATTCTTCCGATGGTGCTTTGCTACACAGTGGCTTTACTAATATGCTCCGCATCAACAATG
This sequence comes from Etheostoma cragini, assembly GCF_013103735.1. Taxonomy (NCBI): domain Eukaryota; kingdom Metazoa; phylum Chordata; class Actinopteri; order Perciformes; family Percidae; genus Etheostoma; species Etheostoma cragini. The sequence goes on along the minus strand of NC_048407.1, from coordinate 19,099,808 downwards.
TTGTAAAGAAAACTGCCGCTTACAGAAAGAGTAATGGGGCACAAAGAATGTGCTGGGATGTAGAGCATGTCCATGATGGGTCACGTTAGTGATATGAGGACAGATAAGGTTATGCAGGCTACATAACTGATAGACTGGGAAGAAAAACAATACCGCTCAAATAAGTAACTATCTGGAAATTAAAATACCTCTACAGTTGGGGCATCAATATCATCTCCCTGCTAAGTAATTCAGCTTCTTCATCAACGGGATCTTCGACAAAAAGGAATTGCCATGTTCGGAACAAAAAGGTTTTTTGCAGTCTGCCTAACACAGTTAATAAACCAACACTGTTTTTTATTAATGCAGATAACAAACTGCGCTAAAATTTTTTCCCCAAATCTGCTTTCTGAAACGGACCCCAGGTTGACGCAGTTTGTTTTTGTTGGTGTTTGTGGAGCCTGGACTGTCTACAGAAACCACGGTGTGTTCAGGGGACAGGCAGCTAGCGGATAGTGAGGAGATGTTTGCTGTATGTGACAAAAAAATGTTGTAGCCTAAAAAATGCGTGACATTGCTTAGATCACCTTTAAGTTATGGTTTTTAGTTTAGTCTTTGTTTGATCCTTTGTTTTGTTATATTGAGATTTTTGGGTTGCCTAAACTAAACCTGTGATAAGGAGTTGTCTTCAAGTTCCTGTCTTCTGCAGTCTCCTGCCTTTACTTTTACCTGCTTCACTTAACCGTGAAACATGTATTGATTTGATGTGGCCAAAACAAAGTCACAAGTGTTACCAGAGGTGGGGATATTTTGACCTTGGGCTGATTAGTCTTTTTACTGGTTGGTTAGTGTATGATTAATCAAAGAGATTTAAAAGAAGTTTAGGAGGTGTGAGTCATTAGCACATTTGTTTTTGGAAAGACGCACGCACGCACCCAAGTTCATTGGATCCCTAGGAAACCAAGTGTGAAGTACACTGGATGAATGGTTCAACGGAGAACAAACTAACGCGCGCGCACACACACACACACACTTACCACTAACATTGAATATACACAAAATGTATATCCAGTAAGATTCAGGATTTACATTTGACTCATGAGCTTTAGTAAATTACAATATCATCTTACTTTAACAGATATACAGTCACTAGTTCATTAACAACTTACTGCAGGAGTCAACTAATTTACTGTTGTATGACTGTGTGACATCTAAATAGATATTAAAAAGGAGACTAGATAAGCCAAAAAGGCTAGATGCCTGTCTGTAAAGTAGAAAGAATCTTCTGAGCTTTTAAATTTTTTTTTACTGCTTCAGTTAAAGGATCCAAAATCAAACAATTACCTAGCTATTCTTTAGATTAGTCAAAAGTCATTATTTCGATAACATTACAATACTGTACTAGAATCTCTGGCTGGGTGATATGGCCAAGATTTTCATCTTGATGTAGATCATTTCTTTTCTTGATTATGATATATCATTATAGCATGTTTTCTAAAATAAATAGTCTAGTAACTTTGAAGGTGAAATGCTTTACATCTGAAGCGTTTAAAGACTATTTGTGCATTGTTTATTTCCAAACAAACCCAACAATGTAAAAAAAGGCCCCATTACCTTGTATCTTACGTTATGGCTCTATATCAGACATTTTTGTAAAAATAGGCTAACAATTTTGTAATAAGTATGCAACTTACTATCGCATAATAGATGAATTACCAAACACTACAGGAAAAGCTCGCAGGCAGTTTCAACATACATTAGCTGGTTAGGTTGATTTACTAATGTTAACTAGCATTTTAGTTAGCGGCAATTAGCCTCTGCCTATGATATCTTCTAACATATACCTTTGCTCTCCGTCTCTGCATGATTCAGAATGATTGAGATTTCTCTTGGCACAGCTACCAGAAGACTTACACGCCACATCTACATCTTCAAGCTCAGTTGGAAGATGGGCAATAACGTTCAGCTATCAACGGAAAATGGCTTCTAATAGGTTTCACTGGTCTCCGTCCAGAGCAACAAAACAACAAAACAAAAGATCTGTTGGTCCATTCCTTTAACTGTCTGTTTGTGACCCCTGCCAAATATCCAAGCAAAGCTATACCAATTCAAATGTCTGAAGTTTGCAGAATAGGTCGGGGTTGATAAACACGCAAAGACACTGTAAAATATGCTCTGACTACACTACTTTCATTGATCTCAACTTAACAACACTACTGAGTAATGAGTTAAATGTTCAAAGCAGTAAGAGAAATGTATCTTCGTATTTTTTGTTTTAAATACAGATTTGATTTCAGAGTCCATCCGTTGAGGTTTATGATAGAACAGACACTGACCAAATGCTAAAAGGTACACTTTTCCTTTTATTTTCACATGTTTTCCCTCTATGGTATTTTTTCTTTCATCATTAGATATCAACAAGCTTTTAAGGCAATCAAGTATTTTTAAGCGCATGACGCTAAGTTTGCTTTACACAACAGAGTCAATATTAATAGAGTGCTATTTAAGCCCAAGTTTACACACAGAGCAGCCAGACGGTTAATGATTCACCAGGTTTAGGTGGGTGTCAATATGGAAGAAAAAAAACAATGTTGAGATCTGTGGTCTTACAATTGTTAACCAGGCTTGATAGAACTGTTGGGAAAGCCACTACATTCTTCAACTTTGATGTAAAGCTGGTGGAAAGACTTTTTATGATGTCCATGAACACGCTGGCCTTTACCAACCGCAAAAAAAATGGTATGACTACTATTCCTAGTCTGAGTGCCATTGTTAGTTTTTCCTTACTATTCCCTGAACTACTCACATGCTAAAAATATGTATTGCGCATCATGTTTTAGCTGTCCACTAAAGCTTTCTCAAAAACAAAACACTATACAAAGCTGCAACAATCCACTCTATATTATGCCCATAATAGAGAATAATTCCTTTTATCCAGTTGGGGGCTTTGACTAGTCAATACTATGAATTTGAGGAGGTAAATGGATGAAAGGCATATTCTTTTTAACCAAAAAGGGCAATCCTACAGACAAACAGGGGGAGGGTTGGCCTGGTCGGCAAGATAAAAACTAACCAACTTCACCAAAAAAGTATTACTATTACACCTAAACTATTGGTCTAGGTCTCAAGGCATTTCAGCTGACCTATGTGGTACAAAAGAAATAAATAAAGTAAAACTAAATGCATCAATAAACAATAAAGCTAAATACTGAAACGAATCTCCAATAGCTTTATTTTATTTTGTTGCCAATGGGTCTCAGTTGTTTTAATTACAGGACAGCACCCACACATGCTCAATATAGCAGCGGGAGCAGGGAGTTGATGCATTCCAAGAACTAGAAGGCTTATTTATTGTGATTCACTGGGCACCGGTGTCATATGCCAAAAGGGGTCATCCGCCAAAAACTGACTGCTGTCTACTCCACATGGAAATACAATTGTACACAGACACATCTCTCTTGGGTTCTGCAGCACATTGTTTTGTTGCCCGTGTTGCACGCTGTTTAAGGCTGAGGCCAGCTGCTATCTTCTCTCGTCTGGGCCACACTGCTACACGCTATGGTGACTTCTCCAGCATGTTGAACCGGGCTCCCTCCAAAGTTTACTACCGCTGCCACCATTCTGGTCTTTAACACTCAAGAAGACATTCTTGGCCATGCTGCATGCCTTTTAAGGCTGAGCCCAGCTCCCTTCTTATCTCGCCCAGAGCGACAGCTAGGCAAAAAAAAGGGGGCACTTTAAATCAGTAGATGACCCGCAGCCATACCGTGGTGAGCTGAGTCTGCTAACTTAAAGGTGCAAAATGTAATAATGACAGCTAGTGTTTAAAGTAGTTACTGCAGTACTGATTCTGAATACTGGAGTGAGTCGTGTCCCCCGCCCCCTCCTCCCCAGACTCAAAGTTTGCTAGACATTAGCCAGACATTACTCCACAGCACAGCGGAGTAGCTAACGTTAGATGCTGGCTCATAAAAGCCTGTGCTCTTGCGGAGCTCTCTACCCAACTGACAGGCACACTTTTTCGGCTTAGAATTACGGTAGTAACTGCTAAAAACACAACAACCTTGCTGTCCTCTCCACCCGAGGCACAGATACAGTTCCTCGGTTTGGAATTTAAATTTAAGAATAACACTACCTTGACCTCATCTCCACCCAACTGAACACAGAAATTCTGTTACGGAACAGAAATTTCAAATACAGAAAATACTGACAGTAGCATTGTTGTCAGAAAAGATAGTATTTCAACTTAGCATGTTTCCTTAATATCAGATGACGCATTGGGGCATTTTTGAATTGATTACAGTAAATATATCACATATTGGACCATTCCAATTGTTACACCACTGATTGAACCGCGCTTATAGTTAGATAAAACTATAAACTCCAAACGGGCACTGTACTAGTTTCCCAAATTACAAAACAGGTAGCGGTACAGTTTTTACACAAAACCCCGCTGAAGTCCTGACCTCATTGTAAAGTAGAGCCTCAACAAGACATTAGTTTACTGAATATATATTGTATCGGCAAATATATCAGCCTATGAATAACATGAAACTGCAGCAGCTTATCTCATCCATGAGTACGGTTGGTGGGTGTAGTTAGTAGAAAGAAAATAGTTCCTACATGAAATCGCCAACAACAAGGTCTTTGGATTATCTTGAGTAACCTACTACCGATATTGATTGATAAATAGTATGTATGTAAATATGTACTGTATGTTTGGGGTGAACTGTCGCCTGAAGTTAATTTCTCTGTAATATATCCTGCTTTGTACAGTGGATTTGTATAGTAGTGTTAGGAGATAACATGGGCACAGGCTATATACTGGTAACTAACATGCTAGGGGCAGTGTAGTGTGTGGCCAGGTTGGCTCAGTGGTAGAGCAGGCGCACATGAACAGAGGTTTATGCCTCCACACAGAGGTCGAGGGTTCGACTCTGACATGTGACAATTTCCTGCATGTCTTCCCCCTCTTTCTCGTCTGTCCTTTCAAAAAAAGTAAAGACGGAAAAGCCCCAAAAATAATCTTTAAAAATCAAAAAAAGGGCAGTGTAGTGCATGTAAGCTGCCTCTGGGGGGCAGTGTCACTAGTGGCCTATTCAAACCACAGGCTTGTAGACTGTTCAGACAACACACAGAAAATAGACAGCACTGCTGTTTACCTGGCAGGGGAAAAGTAAACTGGTCTGACCGGTGTACAGTATGTGCAACTGCTAAGGGCTTCAGTTAAAATGGTAGAAAGAACACTTCTTCACCTTGCCCCAAGAAACATGACCAAGAGCAAAGCTATTTATATATATATATATATATATATATATTATTTATTTTTTTTAACCAAGAGTAAACCTTAAGTCACCATTGTAACGTTACAGATATTTAAAACCTTACTTTTATTCGCATGCACGTGGCAGGAGTCAGTTTATAGATGAATGACACTGAGGGGGTTGAACGCCACATGGACAGTTACCGTCAGGTAACGATAGGTGGATAAGTTACGCACACATTCTCAAACTACAACTAGAGTAGACACTTAAACACAGCGACAAGACAGAATTGAATACAAGAGCTGTTGTTACCTTTTGAGTACAAGGATCTGGGAGAATTCAGGTCGAGGTCCCCGCTGAAAAGGGAGATAAAGTCAGAGGGCATCGCAATCCCTCGGACTGAGGAAACCAGACACCCTCAAGTGAGAAAAACGTCACTTAACGAGCTTATTTTTTCTCTGACTGTCACAAAAACCTTCAATATTGTGTTGAGACAACTGTAGTGACTAAGTAGGCCCTGTTGTTATAGCTGGTTAACCGTCTCCGCTGTCACTTGGCTCGTGAGTACCCTCGGTCCGCCTACGACGCATGTTGTTGTGGGAGCAACCATAGACAGTGAAAGAAAGGGAGCAACGCCCACACTGATGACGCAATACGTAAAAAAACACGTCGGGATTCATATAATTATGAGTAACGAGATAATTATGTGAGTTCTCTTAACAATCGTCAGCTGTTTATTTAATGTTTTTCCTCATTGCTTATTTTATCAGTATTTCTTTAGTTTTTTATTTTCATTTTTTTATTTTAAATAAACTATAGTTACATATATTTGTACAATAATACACCATGTGACTGGCTGTCTGCTGAAAGATGCTTTGACTGTATATTTGTGGATTCTGTTTAATAAGGAATGAAAAATACTTATGACTATGAGATGCGTGCAGTTTTGAATGTAATTTATATGGGAATGCCTTATATTTATTATGTATTTATTTATCTAAAAACTATTGACTTCTGTATTATTACTCTACCTCTGCAAAATCCTACATCCAGTTAATTCAGTTTGAATCCATGAAAACTTTGTCTAGCACTTTGCTGTACACATAATTAGTAATCTTTGCATCAATAGTGTCCTGGAACCTCCTCCATGTTTGAGTTATCTCATCAGACCCTTCCATGCTAGGATACTGGCATTTGTTGCCATCTGACCTTTAAATTTAGTTAGTAATCACTTTGTGTTAATGGTCATGTACTTAATGTACACACAACACCTGCACCTTGCAATTTAGATGAACATAACTCACATAAAAGAAAACAAACAGTATCAACAAAAATGGTTAGCAGACAGCCCAAAAGTTGAGCACCAGAAACAGAATACACTGGCAATGATTGGATAATATTGATAATTTGACATACATCATAATAGTACATCAAACTCTTGATTAAATTTAAGCATCTAGCCATTCATCTACTCAATTTCATTGCACATTAAAGCCAAAGGTGAATTAAAGGAGCAACACACAGAAATGGTAAAAAGGCATTTGAAGGCACCTGGCAATAGCTATTAAGTGTATACTAATATTTATGGTTCATAGATGTCCAGATTGTATTACACATTACTATCCATTTGAACTATATACATACTGTATATATATATATATATATATATATACATTTTATCTTGTTGAATCTGAAAACATCCAGAGGTAGTGGTAACATATATTGCCTATTGACTTTAGTTAAATCTCTTTTATTGTGTGCAGCCACCTTGGGTTTGTTGTCTAAGTGTAAGTTCTCAATATACCGTATGCATTTTACTATTCATATGGAGTGATAACAAAAGCTTGGTGTTGTTTAATAATAAGCAACTGTCATAGATTCGTCAGATTTATGCAAATACAATGTTTCACTAGTATCCACAAACAATTACTTTATGGAATAAAAGCAAATTAGCCATAAATAACATAACATAAATAACGTAACATAAGAATCCTCAGTTCCTACTTTCTCTAAGTGTTTTAGCTTCTCCTACAAGAGTGACAGATCTGCAGCAGTAGACAGAAACACTAATAGTTAACAGACTTGCAAGGGCTAATATTCTGTCACAAAGAAACAAAAGCAAAAACTGATGCAAAGCATTCTGTGGGAAGATGTCAACCCTCTGACAGATCCCCAGAAGAAATCGTTAAGAGTCCATTATTTGAAGCAGATGAAACAACTGGGCCCTCAGTGAGGCGTTCGCCACCTTGTTTCTTACATTTAATTCCAAACAAACAGAAGAGTTTCATCAGCATCAAGTCCACAATCTCTTCCTCTTCTGATGGCTGCAAGAACAGTATGCATAACACAATGAGTATCAAGTTATCAATAATGGTAAGCTCTCACTTCTTCTACAACATGTGTACAATAATTTCAGAATCAGCATGGGTGAGTTACCTTGTGATAGATCTGCTCTTGACTGAATGCCACCAGAATGACTGAGATGAAGAGGTTGAGCACCACAAAGGTCATGAACACAATGCAGGAGCCAATGAGGAAAGCTCCAAGCACAGGATTGTAATTCAGAACCTGAAGGATCGGGAGGAAGACACGCACTGAAGAAAAGCCAGCTGTCTTAATCTGCTGTGGTACAGTTATATTAGTCTCATACTAACCTCTTCATAGTTAAAAATGCCAAGCTGTAGGCTGACCATGGTCTGTGCAGCATCCAGCAGTGTCCGATAAGAGTACAGCTTCCACCCATACATAAGGTTAGACTGAAAAGTAGAAAGTGATGTTATTAATAAAATCTATGTCACAAAGTATAGCTAAAATAGGGAGAAATGCAGTGACTCGGGCCACATGTTGATGTTGAAGTGTGGGAAACTGCTCACAGCGATGGAGTAGGCCAGAAACATGATGGTCATGACCAGCAGAAAGCCTGAGATATCATTCCAGGCTCGCTGCAGCGTGGCTGTGATCATGTGTAGCTTCGGGTTCAGTCTCAGCAGGTGCCACAGTTTGACTGTAGCCAGCAGCACCAGGAAGGCAATCAGATACCCCAGCACCGCATCAGCCTTGGCCGTTTCATGGAAACTGGCGTATCTGGAGACAGAGCATGAGAGTACAAAGCCTTGTTTTTACAATCTAATAAAACACGTTTCAACTGGATTATGGAAATAATAGTTGCCTCAGTAATGCTTTCCTGTTTATTGAAGTGAAATTTAATTCACATAACAGATATTCTGTGTTCATATTCATTTCCAAATGTTAAAATTACTCAGTGCATTTGTCAGATAACACTAATTATAAAATGTAGAGTTTCTATGTTGTCTATTTTGGTCTGAGCAAAAAGATTAGCTTTCACTGGCTGTCACACACAGTGTATCCTGTAAAAGCTGTTTGCAAACAACTCAAATATTTCCTCCCACACATATTCTGTATCAACCAAATTTTTCAAGTTTTATGTCAGTGAGTGCTTACTATTAATCAGAACAGTTATTGCATGCTGGTGATACAGTGAAAGAGGTATCTCCTGTACTGCAGAGAGGATGCGCTGGAATACAAGATGGATGTAAACTAAAAAGATGTAGAGTACAAAGAAGTGGATGTACAGTAAAAACATAAATAAGCCAAGCACAGTAAATGAGCAAAACCTGTTGTTCATACCAATGTTAAGCTAAAACCCTTACTTGTATGGGTCTTGTTATTCTTATTGCTTACTGGTCTTTGTTGTTTTGGTAGTACTCTATGTCCCGCTTTCCCAGTAAAGTCCTCTTGATGAAGACAGACAGCGCGCTCCAGCTGAGGATGATAATCGCCAGTTCGAGCAGGTTCCACTTACTCTTGAAATAAGCCGATCTCTGCTGCTTAATCAGCTTTCCCTGTCAGGAGAGAAGTTTGTGTGAGAAGTTGTTATCACTAGTGATGTTAGTAGATTTGAGGTGTAATTAATTCATACCTGGACAAACATGTAATAGATGATGAAGAGGAAGTAGATGGCTTCAGAGGCCATAACAAAAATATGGAGGCCACCGGTTGACTGGTAAAGACGCACACCCTGCAGCTCACTGCGGAACTGGAAAGCTCCTGGAGGAAACACGAAGTTTTCTTATAACAGTACATGTTCTGCGCAGCTCCAACACAGTAGCTGTACATAGATTACGTACCAATGGCTGTGGTCTCTAGCATGAGAGTGACAATGCAAAAGAGGTTGATGTTGGCATTGTACACAGTGAACTCAACAAAGACCGCTTGGGTGTACACATCAAACCAGGTGTTGTCATAAAGGTACTGAAGGGATCTACAAAGAGAACATGGTTAAATGGTATGCTTTGTAAATATTATACCTTAAAACACAATTCTCTCCTGATGTCAAGACAAAGCTAGTTGTGATGCAGACGCCAAATGTGTTGCACTTTTTTGTCCTTTATAACTGTCATTGCTGCTCTAATTTAAGGCTTGAGTTAAAGCAAATTAAAATACTTTACTAAATCTAAATATGTATTAATTAGTATTAATTTATATTGTTGACCATTCAACTGTGAATTTAGTTTTTGCATGAATGTACAATAAATGCTGTCACCTGTCATCATGTGGAGGGCTGCAACTAACACTTATTTTTGTTATCAAATTGTTTTGTATAAAAGCTATCAGAAAATTCCTTACACTTAAGGAGCTTGAACCTATAAATGTTTGACATTCATTCTCTATCAATCCAAGGATTGATTAGTAGACTAATTGTTTCATGTTTCATCATCTGTCATCATCTAATGAGATAATGTCAGTAGGCTCTTAATATTACATTGCATACCTTCTAGAATTATGTATATCTGGCCCCAGATCCACCACAAACCCTCCTCCTCTGTAGAGCATCACGCTGCCCCAGATAGGGAAAGCCCTCAGTTTACCCTGGGACTGGTACATCCATGGGCTTTGAAGGTTCAGCGAGGCGTTATCACCCAGGGAGCGGCTCCAGCCTGGACTGTAGGAGTCCATGTCCTCCAACTCCCATGAGTACAGAGCATGACAGTCGCGCTGAGACTGCTGCATGGAGGGAGCCACAAGGCACGAGTTTTGATGCACCCTCACTTGGCGAAGACGAGCGTTACCCACCAGCTTGGAGTTTCCATCTGTGATGAATCCTGTGAAAGATTATGAGGTAACAAGAACAAACATATTTAAAGGAAATATCAGTCAAAATGGTCCTTATTTTCTGTGAAAAAAATGTTGGCAGATGAAACAGTCCATATTATTTCCATATTATAATCCAAATAAATTGTAGCTTTAGTCACAACTAACTCCATACTTTGAACCACACAAAGCCTTTTTACACAATTTTAATTACAGGACATGTTTGAACAGATTATATACTTCACTACATAAATATTCTGTTGATATATTGTAGTGTGGTAGTAAGGAACAAAGGCACAAATGAGAGTTTGATTTGAGGCATTTCAAAGTGATGTGATATAATATATAAAAAAACAGGGGATATTAGTAAATCTTGATAAGTAGTCCAACATATATTATCATCTTCACAACTTTTAATTGTCAGATCAAATTTGTAGTTGTTTTGGATTAGCAATTGAATGAATTGGATTTCAATTATGTTTTGGTTATTATTTCCTTGTATTTAAATAAAGTAGCTTTACAATACAAGGACCAGAATGTCCATCAGGCACCCAAAGCCAAAATGAACGTATATTATATTAGATACTTTTTATTTACCAAATGATGACAACTGAATAATTTTCATGTGTTTTCTATTTTGTTAATAGCAGTAAACATGACTTTTGCACATGTTAAAGGAGATTCACACGTTATAGTAAAAGCAGTTGTTGTTGACCTTCAGGACGTGGAGACCACAGACTTTCTGTAAAATGTTTGTTAATAACGTTGCAACATACTGACCTGGGTGCTCTCCAAACAGGTTGCTCAGCAGAGTTGTGTTCGCCCAGTTGAACACATCCTGAATACTCATGCTGTCTGAGATCCCTTTGCTGAAGCTCTGTCGAATGTGTTGGGTCAGAAAGTAAGCGTTGGGATCTCTCTGACCATATGCCACCAGCAGCAACATCCACATAAATCCCATGTAGGCTTCATCACAAAACAAATATCTCAAATCAGCATATCAAACCGTATCACATTGCTTCCTATGTTGTACCAAAGTGGTTCTCCTACCAAGAATCTCCCTTATGAGGGCGAAGACCTTCTGTTCTTTAATCATATTGTTCCTTATCCTCTCAATGTCAGTGGGAGGTGGAGGCTGATAGAAACTACATGTGCTGTCTCTTCTTGCTGCGCGCACTGCATCGGGATCATCTGAGGAAGGGATATTGCACTACATACGTTTTGTTTTTTCCACACGAAACAATACAACAAAAATGGAGTCAAAAGGTACCTGTGTTTCTCAGACTCTCATCTATCTGAGGCTCTCCATACTCCTCCTGGTCAACATTCTTCAGAACAAGAGCAAAGAAAGCTGCAAAACCTAGAACCTGTGATGGAAGATTTATTAAAACTTCAATACCAAAAGACCTCGTGGCAATCAATGTATTATAAATACAGAATGTATGTTCTGAAGTACTGGGAGGTACATCAGTGGAAGACCCAGAAAGTCTTGCAAATGTTTATAGAGCAGTTTAATATATCTGATAATAAAAACTAAAATTATAAAAAATACTTAAAAAAATGAAAAATATGTTTAAAGCTGAATCGAAATAAAATTGTAATCAATTATTTATTTATCATTTTAAATTTCGTCTTAAGACATAATTTTATTACAGAGGTTATCCTTATTTTATTGTCTTTTGTCTCTTTAGTTTTTACTTTTTAAATTAATTAATTTGATCCTAATTGTCTGAAATTGGTTTTACCTGTATAAATGTAATATCTAATAATTTTAGAATGTGTTGATTTAATTTGCTGCCTTGTATGAAGCACTTTGTAACTTTGGTTTTGAAAGGTGCTCTGTAAACAACTTATATTATTTAAATTAAGACTGAAATCGTAATTGGCTTTAATGGGCCAAAAAGCAAACATGTTGTTGGATGTGACAAGAGTTAACGATTGTATGCATGAACTTAGTTTTTTGCCATGAATTAATCTTGTCTTGAGAATCACAACGATATCAAATTTCAAAAAAAGAATCACCCATTTAAAGGCGGCATGTCTTTAGTGTAATGTTTTGAGTTAGTACATCAGAAATATGTACAGGAACATTTTAGTAAACACGAAAAAAGACTGGGCATTGGTTGAAAACGTCTGAAGCTCCCTTATTGAATGACTTTCTAAACATTTGCAATGCTATCCATGTTATCCCTGTATGAGCACTCGCCTTCAGAGGTTGAGTTATAAAGAGACTCTCGAAGAAGGAGACCACCATGGAGATCAGCCAGCCTATAGAGCGGTCTTTCCCATACGTCAGCCCATACATCATGGTGAAGTACCCTGACACACCGCTGGTTGCGATCACCAGTATCCAGCCAACAAACACAAACCACCACGGCAGCCCTCCACGACAGCACTTCTTGGTGGAGTCTCTGATGATGCTCTCTTCTGGACTGGGGCTGCGGTCCAGCTGGTCACCTTCCAGGCTGGACGAGGGAAGGTGGAACTCCAGAAGACCCTTCATTCCCTGAACTTGCTGCATGGCTCGGTTGTAGCTGTCTGGGTTTGGAAAACGAGAAGGTCCCAACAAACCCAGCTCCTTCTCAACATGACGCAGCTGCTTGTAGAGGAATCGACTGTTGTTGCTGCTCTTCTTCTGAAACTCATCTGAAGACTTCTCAGGGCTTGTCCACACACTGTTTTCTGTCCACGCAAAAAAATCTGTATTACTCGGTGAGCTTGCCATATGCATTATGCCCAAGGTTTTTGCATTAATTATTTTGTCTTTCAGTATGCAAATGAGACCACAGGTACTATAGGCCATAATCAATCTAAAAACTAAGGTATGGCCTAGTTTAGACCATTGACAATATCACAGATTACATCACCATCATCCGATTAATCTATCACAATATCAGGAGAGTTTGTTTGACAACTGTTTAGTTTTATCTAAAATGAAAGATACAGTTTGTCTTAAACCTTAATCCTTAATTGAAGTAAATAATGATCCTTAATCATTTTTATATCTATAATGCATCAAGCCAGTGCCATGAGGAAAACACTCCGGAAAGAAGTAAACCCTGAAGAGACAGAAAGAAGATATAATATGGCCATTATATTAATTCATGGCCTGAGTCATTGCCTAACCAAAGTCTGGTCCTCCAGTAAAAAATGCAAAACACATGATATCAAGAGCGTGGTAAAGCCTATGATGCTGTTTACCTTGTAGATTAACTGCACGTAAACTAAGAATCATTGAGCCATCCCTCTTGGAGGCGTCAGTGTAGAAGTCTCCAGCCGCACGGCTCTGGTGTCTAATGATGTCCTCCACCAGAGACAGCAGAGTGTTGATGTCTGCCTGCTGCCCAGGCCGGAGCTCCAAGTGAGGCAGTGGATTCTTCATGGCCTTTGAGAGTGACTGAGCAATTCTCCTTATGTCCTAATGGAGAAACCATGTTAAACACTTTAGACATATATAACAATTGATTTATTATAGCTTTCAAAATGTTCAAATTCACTGATATGGATATCTGTTACCTCACCTTGAGCACAGTGTCTGGTGTGATATCTTTAAGCTCTTTCTGAGGGGAAAGCGTCTGCGAGGGAGAAACTCGACCAGTCTTTCCTTGTTTGGATGTGTCTGTTTTGGACCCCCTCTCTCGAGGACGAGTGTTTCTGAAGATACTCACGATAAGGAGATTGATGGGAAACATGATGATTGAACTTTGAAGGCCAATCATAACCTGTTGCCAGGTGAACTCGATGTGACCTGCAAAGTATTTTAGAGCAAAGTGTTGTTTAAATGGATGTGAAGTTGCTCTTTTAGTCAGACCTTATTTGTATTATTTTGGATACTCATCTATTCATAAACCCTCAGCACGCCTGTCCAGGTTATACTCTATGCAAAAGTTCAGTGTTTTTCTTGTTTGCATGTTATTATAGAAAACAAGCTAGTGCTCAAAATTAGGGATAGTCACATATTCTCTATGTGTGTATGGGGGTTAATAGAGCTGTATTTGAACTAATTTAAAAGTATTCTATTGTATAGTAAAATATTCAAAATTTTACATTATAATGACGTAATGTAGAGTCTTGAAAGCTTTGAAGCTTTATGTTTGTTACCTACCCAGGTCCATTGTCTGCTCAGAGGGGTCAGTGGGGATGCCCCAAAACATGATGCTGGTCAGCATGGTGCACAGCAGCAGGGAAAAACAGCAGGACACTCGCTGCACACGTGTGAACGTGCTGCAGGGAGGCCGACTTATGACAGAAAACCAGATGTGGCCATCCTGGAAATCCTTGGCTGTCTTCATGAAGAACAGGTTACTAGAAAGAAGCATTGGGGGAAAAAAACAAAAATTTGGATTTAAAAGAAATAAAAACGTACAGATTCCTTGTTAATGTAACAGATCCATGGCCAGTCTTACCTAAACCTTTTCAAATCCGTCTCCGTGGCTACTGGGAAGACCTTGTCCAAAGTGCACTCTCCCACATCTACAGCCAGCCAGGAGTTACACAGGAAGTGCCATTTTTGAAAACTTTCCAGATCCTGCACCATTACTTTGTTGACATACCTGCATGTAACATCAATAGTTATCTTGTGTGCTTATAGAAACAGTACAAACTACCTTCGTGATTTAATTGTCTTTTGTGTCACATCACCATGTCCTGCCCTTTAACCCTTACCATGCAGGGTGAGCTCCAGAGTTGTCATGCCACAGCCTGATGCTCTGCAGATCTCCAAGCGAAAAGTGTGTGGTCAGCAGGAACATGTCCACCCCGCCCCTCTCAAACACTGGCTTCTCAGGGTCCGTCAGGTGATGGGGTTCACTTTCTCCCTCTGTGCCCAGCAGGGTTATCGTCACCTAAAACCAAAAAAGAGTTGTGGGCATCATAAATGTTGTCCAACAGAAGTGACAGGTTTTGTTTCTCTGAGTCTCCTCTGATATTTAACAGGCATTACTGACCTGAGATGATGTAGATGCACCATGCCGATGCCCTGTGCTGATGTTCAGCATGTAATGATACTCAGCCAAGCGGTCATTATCCTCAAGCACTGTTATCTTGACCTACAAGCGAATGCAAAGACATATTTTTTAATTAGTAAATTCAATGACGTAAAGTTAATGCTATACAAATTAATGTCAAATATAAGATACATGAAGCAATTAAAAGCATTTAAGTCATAGACTGCTTCAATATTTTAGTATTTTGTTGTGAGTGCATTTTGTAGTAGGTCAGAGCAAAGTACTTGTACTTTACATGAGTATTTGAATATGAACAGGAGATGCTGCAGTTTATACAGTACAGTGACAGCTCAAATGCAGAGTTTTTATTGGGGTATTCTGCTGTGGTACTCATAATTTAACAATTTCATGTAATATGTGTGAGCAACTACGTCTGAATTAGACTTTCCAATTGGTCTGGCATTTCAAATCATCAATATATAGTTGTACAAGTCTTTACTGAGAATTACCTTAGCGGAGTCCTGGATGTCTTTCCTGCGTGCCCACACAACCACCAGGAGATAAGCAGCAAAGATGGCCCCAACGAAACACACCACCACAGGATTGTTAGTAAATGTAGCAAAAAGTTCTGCAGTGCGTGACACGTCCACCAAGTTTGGCATGACAAAGAAAGAGCTGCCAAAGAAAGTTAAGTGGTTACAGAGGCACTGGGTGACCAGAGGCGTGGTGAGCGGACCGACCTACAAAAAAAAGAGAAAAACGGTCAGTCAAACTTGATAGCTCACTTTTTAAGGATGTATTGATGCAACCACTGTGGATGTGTGTTGTGATTTTTTAATTACCCTGCAGCCATCTTCACTCCAAGAAGATTCTGTTTCATTCCAGTATTTGCACTGGGCAGCGATAGAAATGACAGTGACAGTGGCATTGACGGATTTGACGCCTGGCTCAACAATGGGCTTCATGACAAGGTAGTGCTCTCCAACTTCTCCTGTTCTGTCTTTGGGACGCAGCACCCATGTGTATTTTTCCTCTATGTTGACATATTCGTATAAAAAACGTACACATGGAGGCTTACATGTAAGTATCTAGCATTCTCTCTTATCATGATGTCAATGAATATACCTTAAAAGTCATTTTCAGACATATTATGTAGTATGTAAAAAAGAAATTAATTTTACCTTCTTTGGCATTCAAGAGAGGGATCTGAGTCTTGGCTACATAATTGACATCATTTGGATAATCTTTATATCCCAGGAATAGCATGAAGGAGATGTTTTCAGACGGGTCAATTTTCAGCACCAGTGTTACATCCGGAGAGGGAACGTTAATTATTAATGTGCTGAAATTGGCCAGGTCCAGGACTGTTCTGTTCTCCTGCCCAACATCATGCCTGGGTAGGAGGATCTGAAAAACCAGAATACACGTTAGTCTAAACAACCTACCAATGTGTTCAAAGTAAAGTAACTAAAAGTGCCTTTTAAACAAATATTACCTCAATCTCATCAGGTAAGTTCTCTACAGTAATGACAGTGCCGTTCACTCTGGTGAGAGAGACAGATCCTACAGTTCCTGTGATGTTTTCCTCCTTCCAAGAATACGGGTTCTTCTCAAAACTCATCATCTAGAAAGGGGGTAGACATACACTGGTATATTTACATATACATAAAACAAATTGGGCAAAACTATGACTCAGATTTATTTAAAGAAAGCAGACCCAACCTGATTTGATTTGGCCCTTATCTACACTTTTTTTTACAGACAAAAGTATTTTTCTTGTGGGTCCATAGTTGTAGTTTGTATCAGGTATTAACAACGTTTTGAGCTACAATCCTTCTCTGCGCCTTATTTTATTGGCTTTCTCAAAATGAAATGTATGCAAACATTTTAGGTAAAGAGGTATTTATGTAACTGATCCAAATAAGAATATCATTATTTATGAGGAATAAAGTAGTTATTTTAACAGGTCCAGGCATTATGGATGTTCAACAATAGGGAGGTACATACTGTCACACACATAGACGGAGACTTCTACAACTACACAGGGTATAAACACATTATGATGACAAACATTGTCTGTATAAGCACATGACACACACTTACTCTAACATCCACTGGATCCTCTGGAGAGACAACATGAGCCGGCAGTGAGGGAAAGGAAAATCTGGATGAGCTGTTTTTCTGGACATTTATATCCTGCATTTGCATCTTTTCTGGAGACACTCTGCAGTAATGAGAGTCAGAATTATTTTAGTCATTTCAGAAAGCCCTAGTTTATTCTTAAGTAAATGCTCTAGCCCCTGTCAGTCATCACTTACCTGTTAACATACACACTGATCTGACCAGAATCAATGATGGCAGGTTCTCCATCCAGCTTTTTATTATTCAGCAAGGCACTTTGAACATTGCTTATTCCAGTAAGAAGAAAATCTGAGACTTTTTCCTGAGGAAAACAAATTATACGTTGTTTGGTATCTGGAATAACAGATATTTAGCATGATCAGTCATAGCTTTTTTCTTACATTTGATGAGGCATTCAAAATATTACTGGCTGCTTCAACTATTGGTGTAGCTGCTTGCGCCACTTCTCCGTCATCTCCATCCTCCTGACTAACACTGATAGTGTTGAGGAAGGAGCTGAGGTCTACCAACAATGAACCCGCTTCCTCCTGGAGAGAAAATGCAGCAACAGATTATCTGTGTCCAACTTTATCAATGAAATGATTTTCAAAAAAAAAAATGATTTGCTTCTCAGTTCACTCAGGTTGGGAAAGGCAGTTAAAAAAATTCAAATTACTTTTAAATAACCTGGTCTGCATGTTGCTACAGATTTCACAGAGGGTAAAAAGGACCAGGAAACAGAGTCCATACTCACAAAGTTGAGATGCATGCAACATTTTCTTTCCTTCTTCATTTGTTGTTTTGCAACATTAAATCAGACTTATTAAATCAAACCCAACACTTACAATGGTTGAAAACAAAGGGCTGACGGTACTGCATTTTCTTAACTTTTCATGTAGATTCCTTTTTTAAACGTAATATGCAATTTTTTGATTCTACTGGACTGATCTACTGTACTGTACTTGAGCAGCCAGACTGAGCTCGTCAGCACGCTGCGTGAGTCCGGCCACAGCTCTGGCCGTCACTTGCACTTCCTGAGACGTGTTGGTGGGTGAGTCCAGCAGAATTGTGGTCATTTTGGTCAGCATTTGCTTTCTGAGCTAAAAAAAAAGGCAGGAGTGCTGATTAACATCACGCTGTCCTCCACTTGGGCACAGATGTAAGCCTCACAAATATCACAGCAACATATTACTGAAATTTAAACATCGCCGGCATTCTGTTACCTTTGTCCTTGCATCCTTCTGATCTTGGCGGTCTTCGGTATTCAGCATATCAGAAACTGAAGAAAACATTTGTCCGAGTGTCTCCCCAGAGAGAAGACCCTGCTGCTCTAACTGACTCACAGTATCCTCCACTGCAGATTGGAGAGCCTCCACAGTTGTACTGGAGCTGCTTTTTCGTACCTTGAGGAACACAAACACAGTCAGTCTGAATTATTAAAAAAGAAATTTACATAGAGAACCTGTTTCTGTAATCCTCCTTTTTGACACCGAAGATGCGTGTGTAGTGTTTATCTGTATGTTGCTATCTGTTTCTGTGTATCGGCTGTGAAAACAAATCTCTCCAAATTTAAATCTGCGTATACTTGTCAATGACAAACCTGAGTGGAGACAGTTGTGGTGGCTTTCTCATATTCATTTTTCACTGTCACTACAACAGACAAACTGTAATTGTTGTTCTTGTCACCGACAGGCAGAAAGACCGATTTCACCTCATTTGCATTACTGCAGCGCAGATGTTTGCCTTGTGGACAAAAGAGAACATTTTGTAAAACTGTTGAAATTCATTCTTAATTATTTAACTGCATACAGGTTGCAGAATGGCCAAAGCATTGACATAAATAACAGGCACTAAATTCTCATTTCTAGGGCAAAGCGCATTCTTCTAAGGGTCAGCCATCATCATAAAACTCATCCTAAATTAGTTTTTATATGCAAAACTTTTAAAAGGGCTCAAATATCCCCTCCAGACAGGTTTTATGACGTAAAAAGTACTCTTCTGCTTTGAATATTTTTTTTTTTGTGATATGGTTTGACAGCAAAAGAACTCAATTAGCCAGTTAAAAAAAATCCTAAAATTACTTCTAGCCCTTGCGTAACACTAGTTATCCATTCTCAAAGTTTACGCGGTGCACTGGAGGTTTTAAAGTTTCCACATCACACTTGTGTAAGTTTCATACTGGACCTTTTGGCTTCTGAAGTAAAAAAAGTATGCTGGTACATCCACGTCTTAAACTGAGATTTAAGATAAGCACAGATAACTTTCCCCCTTCAGCAGATTAATGTGAAAACAGACTTCTAGTGTCAAACTCTACCTAACCAAATTCAAACTTTTCTCGCTCTGGGATTCTTTTGCAACATGTATAAAATAACTAATTGACACACATGTTGATGTCCCTTTTTTTTATTTCCTATCAACAGATTCATACTACTCCTGCTTCCTTGTGTGTACTCATAACACGGTTTACGCCTTATTAGTTTAAAAGTGAATTAAATCAAGAGGTAATACTGCAAATTCTCACCTGTGTCTGTTTTGAAGCAATACAAACAGCCTGTAGAGCAGAAAGAGCTTGCTTTGCAGGTGATGTCAAAAGCATCGAGAACCGTTCCTGACGGTGGAGAGACGCTACATGAGGGGGGTCTGGGCTCTGCAGGAGCATCAGTTGCTGCTGGTTCAGTTGGCTCAGCACCTGGTATTGGAAAAGTGTACTTGGCAAAACCTGGTACACTTTTTCCTGTAAAAAAAACCGAAAAACAGCAAAATGTTCGAAAAACTTTATTTCAGCTTAAGTGAAAAAAGAAAGAGAGTAAAACATGGTTTTGAATAAAGCAGTGGGTTGCACACTGCCCAAACCTCTATTCATGCTACTATATCTAAAAGTCTGCACTGCTGAAACGAACATTATGACTGACTATGGAATAAAAAACCCACCATAAGCAACCACACTGATGTTGTGTAATGTATCCCTTGAAACTTTCAGATGCTGGCTATGTACAACATATTCAGTGTTGCCATCCTGCCTCTCAATAGGTGGCCTTCTTCCTGCTTCGGAGTAACATTTTTTGAGATCATCCTGTGAAAAGACCATTGGTTAATAATTGACACGTTAATCTCCGACATCACAGTTTAAAATCAAGTGCTGTTCCAGACTTACCGTCAAAGGTTTGAGGTCCTCAATATACCAAACAACATCTGGGCAAGTTGTCACACAGCTCAGTCTGAGTTTTACATGGTCGTTGACATTAATTGAAGCACAATCGTGACAACTGCAAGAGTTAAAGTAAATAGGTAACTGTCATTTTAAGTAGGCCTATTTGTAAAATCTGCAAACAACCGGCAGAGTAATTACTGTTTAAGATATATGAGCATTTATTGTAAATTACCCCCTTTTACCTGATGGTGACATCTGTGAATTCTTTTGGAGTCACAGTGACGCACTTTGAAGCAGAAGCAAGATCAACCCATTCCCTAAACCAGGTTCTTCTGCTCACAGTTACAGTGTAATTGAAAATATCAAAGGGATTTGGAAGGCAATCTTTTTCAATGACATGAGTTTGATCCTTTGTTTTGTTTGTGCATTTGCAGTTTCCTTCTGTGTGGAAGGAAGCAGAAGTAGAGCTTTAAAATAGCTGGATACTGTTACAATCATGTATACAGAGAGACGAATAACCAGGTGTGTCATGTTTGATGTAAAATTCCCATCACAAATTAAGGATGAGACTAAAACCAGAACTCATAGTGTGCATGAAAAACGTCTCACTGTCACAAACACTGTGCATTAAAAAGCTTAACTGTTACATGTAAGTATGGTTTTGTGTTTTTTTAGTATGGGGTGGTTTTGGATTGTCGGTGTTCTTCTAATTGTGTTCACGCCCTGTAATCACTTAATTGTGTTTTAAACCATTAAAACACATTTAAAATGCTCAGTGGTCAATTCATTGTTGTACTTACCACATCTCCATTCAAATGTGAGTCCTTTGCTGGACAATGATTCAGTTCCAATTACGCTCAGTTTGACACTTTGGGTGTAGTCAAACAAAGTGTCTGGAGTAGCAGTTATTTTCAAGTCGTCTATACTTACACCACCTGTCTGAAGATGAAAACAAAGACATTGTGCTGTAACAGAAACAAGCAAATACCTAAACATATGCTCGGATCATTTTTACTTGATACCAATCTTTCACTTACTGTGTTTTGATGTTTATCTGGTGAGTAGTCAGAGTCATTCTGGCAAGCCCAAAGTATGTTCTCAAAGTTCACGTCTACATCAGAGGCAGAGATGGCATTTGCGGCTCGCATATTCACCTTCAACGGTCCTTTACCAAAAGAGTATGTATTTAGGAGCATTGCATAACAAACATATTTTAGACGTATTAGTATAATACACTATGGGTGATTGTTTTCAGTTAATCATTTCAGCATGGCTTAAGTTGTATGGTACCTTTAAGTGGGCTGGAGAATGTATAAGCTTGTAAGCTGCCATTGAGAATGTGTCTGGTCTCGGAGAGTGTGTCCCTGCCTCCAGTCAGATTAAAGAGCAGCTCCACAGGGGCTCCTTTGTCCAACGAAACACCAATGATGAGATCATTTGAGTCTGGACACGTGTCTTCTTCTGCTATCACCGAGGCCTGCAGGCCTTCAACGGGCTCCAGCAGACACAGCTCCAGATCAGTGGATACCGTGTGTGCTGTGACCCTGTTAGAGGCAGTTACAGTCAGGTTGTGGCAGCCATGTCCAAGCTCTTCCACCACACTTGCACTCAGTGTAATGTTGTGTGGTGTGATTCCTCTCTCCGCTGAGGATTTTGCAACCAAATGGCCTTCATGTTGAAATGTGTAGGAAACATTTGTACCTATTTACAGAAAAAAGGTAATCAAATAATTTTGCATTTTGGTGTGTTTTTTTGAAAGCATGTATCACCTTGTGTTGGACCAACTCACCTGCCTCTACCGTAACCTGGATCTGAAGAGGCCCACCATGAAGTGCATTGCATTTAGTGCCATCTGTTGACATATTACTGCTATAGCACTTAATGACACCAAAGTCTCTAATGGGCTCCTGAATGGTTATGGCTTTCTGAGCTGTAACATGCCAGTCACTGGTATTGCACTCCACTCGAACGATGAAAACACCGGGGAGGCTGAATTTGTGCATCACAGTGCTCTCCATCCTGTGAGACAGTTAAAGTTATAGCTTAAATACAGTGAATGAATAAAATATATATATATATATACACACGTTTTTTATATATCTCTGGTTGAATGCAAAGTCTTGCTCACTCTTCTGGGCTGTATGGATCGATGATGTGGCCATCTCCAGCATTCATTGTGCATGTGAGGTTTCCCTGAAAAGGATGAAGGAGCCACTTCACAGTGACGGTGACATTATCAAAGACAGCCGCCAGCTTACTCATCAACAGGTGGAGTCCTGAGAAGAAATCACACTGTTAATTTCAATCATGGAAACGTTGCTTCAGATTGTCCAGTCTGCTCCATCTAATAATGACCTTCAGTATTATTTGAGAGTCTATGTGCAGTGGAAGTGAAATCTGACCATGTTTGCAGCTGTACTCTACAGACATGTAACTTCCCATCATAGGACATGGTTCACCAAAAGAGCTCAGATCCACTGGAGCCTGGCAAGTCTGCCGTCCGTGGCAATGGGCTGGAATGACACACAAATTAAGTAAATGATAATGTGTTGCAGAATGTGTTGCAGATATTTTCAGTCTTGCTCAAGAGGCCTTGAAAATATTGTGTTAGTAAGTTTAAAAAAGCATGACACTGTTCCATTTTTATCCTATTTAAAATAAATAATCTTGCTGGTGTCTAAAGAGGTGTATTTGAGTTTTTCTCAGTTGCTTTGGTACATTTCTCAGATAAGAATTGAAATTCTCAAAACATCATCAAACAATCATTGTGTCACTTGTGCACATCAAAGAAGTTTCTCATTTCAGTAAGCACGTTGCAAATGCTTTGGTACATCAATGAAAATCATTATGTACAATTCTCTGCCGTTTCCTACATTATAAATTGCTTATGTTGATCAAAATGTATTATAATGGGTCTCTGTTGAATAGTCTCACCCCCACAACATTTGAGATTAGTTCATAGCATACGTCTTTACATGCAAAATGGTTGAAAAAGTTGTTGTATAATTCTGTACATTTCCATTAGACTATTTTTCAAAATCTGTCCTGATTTGGTAAATTTCTCCCAGTTGAATGTTCACATTTCTACTTTTGTTTTTTTCTTTCTGCTATGTAGTGCTGTCTTTTCTTTTTTGTATCGCGATGACATGGTCTGCAAACAAATTACAGAACAAACAGCGTAAATGTGAATCTTGTCCAGTCTCTTGCAATCAAACTCCCACATACACTAAGGTGTAACTTACAATTCAAAATAATTGCCATCAAAACTTTAGCCATATTTTACATCAGAACATCCCTCCAGAGTACACTGTTATATTGACAACATGACTACGAAATGTGACTGTCTTATCCGTACACAGTGACACAAGGACTTGTCATTCTTATGGCATTGACACAGATATTTGCTTTTGAGAGATGAAGTAAGAATTTTGAGCAAGTGACTGGCTTTTGCAAGTAATCCATGGTGTTTTGCTATTTGTGTGAATTGTTTTGATAAATGCACTTACTGTTTTGAAAATGTCGAGGATGATTCAAGAAATTTACCAAAGCGACTGAAAACACTTTAACAATAAGGAGAAAAAACTATTTGTTTAGTAGTTGCATGAACTAATCCCTGACTGATATGAATGTGAATGTATATTTACCCCAAAGCCCATCTATTCAGCTCCTAGGAGGGGATTTGTCAGATGTATTTTCAGGAAGTGTTATCCTTTTGTCTGCACTCACACGGCAATGATGTTTTTTGTGTTGGACACAAAGCATTAAACAAACATGTAATTTGTGGTGATTTTAGTATCTGGCCAACAAAGCCAAATATGTTCCCATAGCTTTCACTGTAAATACACACTTGTTCCACCAGGTTGCAAGTTAAATAAATATTTGTGATGAGAAGTAGCCTGATTTATTATGCGTATGTTTGTGTTTCTCTATCATAGCCGCCACTACGTTTGTAGAATATAGCAGGCCGGCTCTCATTTTATATTTCATGTTAAGGAAAAAATACTTTATGTAATTCATAATACCTGTTACAGAATCTATCACGTCTATCCAGCTGCACTCCTCCTGGGAGGATGTGGGTGAGGATGTAAGTTTGGATCTGCAGTAGTGAATTGTTTTTCGACCATAGAAGCTGTCATCTATTTCTATAACTTGACCAGAACCGCATTGCAATGTTGCATTTTGGCCATCACATGCGATAGATCTCCCAGAATCTGAGAAGGAAAAAAAAATCAAGAATTATTAAAGTGGAGCAAACACAACATAAGTTCAATGCTATTTGGTGATTTCTTTTAGGTGTGCACACCAAATTGGCAAATGAAGTTGAGTTCCTGGCTGCAGTTCTCCGTGGCTTCCCACTGGAAGCCGGAATGTCTCAGGATATGTCCACAGGCGGCTTGGGTTTCTGGCATGTTCATCCAGTTACTATAGCTGACATCTGAACCATCCAACCACGCAAGAGAACCTGGGAAAGCACAAAAGAGGATACAGCATTTATTTGATCAATCATTCATTTTGAATTCTGCTTATCATACAAAATGCTAATCAAATCACCACAGATGTTAAACATCGTCTGTCTTTTTGCTTATCTTTTTTTTTCATTAAGTTATTTTTTACAATGCCATTCAGGGATCATAAAAACAACAAAGCAATAGATTGAGCTGGTGTCAGCGTGAATGAATGATAAAGACTTGTTCTTTGTGAAAGGACAAAAAAACACATTCATAAATCAGACCCTTTGACAGGAAGCCTTTTGTAAATTCAAATGAAAGAGAAATACTGTATCTATCTCTCAATACACCTGCTGCTTGTGGGAGATATCCAAATGTGACAGTTTTCCAACAAATGTCAGTAAACAAACACATTACAGATCTATATAATAGATATGCAAGCTGCCTAATGAGACAGCAGATAGATAATCTTCCTTTCTGACATTATTCAATATATTCTCAGATATATCAAATGTGTTACTCATATATGCCGTAAAGTACCTTAATATGCACGGATGTATGGAGAGAAATGTACTTTATGTGATTTATGAATAATCGTCAGCACTTGTGACTCAACTGCATGACTTCTAATGGCTATATACATTAGAAGTCATGCAGTTATTACGCAATGCCCACTTACCCTCAGTGGCAGCAGAGTCGAGTGTGAGGTTTGGAGCTGCAGGTGCCAGCCCAAGCCACCAGTCCATCTCCGGGTCCAGGTGCTTCTGGAGGAACTGCTGTGTTTCATCATTCAGGATGAAGGCTAGGTGTCCGCCGCCTTGCTCACACCACCCCTGGGCACTGAGAAAGGATCGCTGCAGACCCAGAAATTCGTAGCAAGAGCCATCAAAACTCTCTTGGTTTTCTGGGCAGGATAGACCCTCTGTATCCTCCTGAGCATAACAAGTGAGAAAGAGAACCATCAATGTCAGTGTGGGGAAAGTGGTGCTTTCCATCTCTGCACCTGCACACTGTACAGACTCTCTGTTGTCATCATGTCTTTAAAGGGTAATGACGTCAGCAATTCTGACACCGGTCTGCACTCCGGATGATTTCTGAGATTAGGATTGCTTCTTTGATGGCTGTCCAGTATTTGTGTTTCCCCTATAATTCTTGTGCACAAACAAAAGCTCAGGCCTGTAGTGAAAAGGGACGAAAGCCCACTGTCAACAGTCACTGATTGCACCTCTGCCTCCATTAATGTACATGTAAATCTCCACAACCTGCAGAGTGAGATAAGATTCTCATTCAGACTTGTTCCTTCATACCACGAAAATGCCAATTTGAATTTTAAAAGGAGCCTTCAACTTCCCATGGGCCTGTTGTTGTTCAGACTGATATGGAAGGTTAAAAACATTCAAATTAAAGATAGTGGCCTTTATTTTGAAACAGGATTAACATTCATAATGTTTTAAAATGTTAGTATAATGAATCCCCCAGAATTGAAAGAGCAATAGACATTTTACATGCCAGACAGAACAAGGCTGTGTTCTAATAACATAATGGCAGCATTTTATTTAGGTATGCCAGCTCCAACAGTCATATAATTCACAGTTTATTACAATCACATTCCATACATTATTGTATTTACCCTAATCATATATATATATATATATATATATATATATATATATATATATATATATATATATATAGATGTGTGTGTGTGTGTGTGTGTATACATGTATATATATATAATATACATACATTCACATTTTTAAGCACATTTTTTTATGGGTGAAAATTATATATATGAAAAACACACCAGTGTGTTGATTGATTAGAAATAATATGATTAAAAATTGTATCTAACAAAAAACTTTAATTTTTGTTTTCTTAGTTATTTCTTAGGTAGGATATATGCATTTTTATTATGACCGTAAAGGGAAAAAAAAGCGACTCACAAGTACCGCCCCGGATGACTGACGTCATATTACTGAGACGATGCTCTCGAGGACATGACTTGTGGAACAACCAGTGCGAATTTTTTTAAACGTCCCTTGATTAAACCATAGATAAACTGGCGCAATGTTGGCTTGTAAACGTAGCTTGATGGCCTCTGCCCTCCGGGTTCTTCGCAGTAATCAAGTAAATACACTTTAACGTTAACAGTCCTGGCTCGCACTGCAGTTCATAGGGTCGATTTGTTATGCTAGCAGTTTGATAAACTGGACGCAGTTCATCGCTCCTCCTTGTTTCTGCCTCCTCAGGTTGTTGTGTTTGGTCATGGGCAGAGATGTATGTCCACACAAACAGACGGAGAGGTCCGCATCGCGAACATACTGAAGGAGAAGTTCCCGTTAGCAGCATCGCTCAAAGTTGTGGATATATCAGGTAAACAGAGCTATCTGGCAGCACCATATTTCAGATGTCCAATAATAACTAAAATATAGACACCTTAAGTTTTTTTTATGTAGATCTGTTGTAGTGTATAAAGCAGATAGTCACTGCATACACATCTGGGAAATGTCCGTGTTGTTTGTGTGACCTTGTGCTGCGTTTAGGTGGTTGTGGGGCCATGTATGAGATCCATATAGAGTCCAGTGAGTTCAAAGGAAAAAGGACCATTCAACAACACCAATTAGTCAATCAGGTAAATAAGAAGAATCCCAATCAGGCCAGCATATTACCTGTGGCAGTGTAAACTAACAAGTAGTGCAAAACTATGTTACAAGTTGGATTTTGTCTATGGTCATATCTATCTGTCAACCATGCCTGTGAGATTTTTAAGATTATCGCCTGAACTATGGTGGACATTGTACACTTTGTAGGTGTTTATACTTCTCGTACCAGTTAAATGTTGTTCATTAGCTGTTGTGTTTTGTTCTCCACAGGCACTCAAGGAAGAGATTCAAGGAATGCACGGACTGCGAATATTTACTGATGTTCCAAAACATTAGAAAAAGTCCTTCCACTCTTGACCCACAATTTTTTCCTTTTGTTCCCCCTGTCTATTATGAATGTACAGTTTAAAAGAGGATATTGTGTAGTAAATTAATTACACAATTGTTAATGTGTCAGTGGCAGAAAAGCAGAGGGACATCGATATTCTTATCGTTTCTGGCATACACAGTATGAAATGTGAATAAAATGATTACACTAAGTTATCATTAAACTAGTCAGATATCTTCTACTCTGAGATAGTGGTGACAATACGCACAAAGACTGAGTATAATGTATAATTAATTTTTTTTTAAGTCAGGTAGGTTTCTGCCCAATTTGGGGTCTTCTCAGGGTTGATAACAATGCTGGTGTAATGATAAGCAGTCAAAGAAGTAATAAACACAACCTCCTGAATGTTGGAGACTTACTACACACCCTTGTTTGTGGAGCATTGGTCAGGGTTACTGACACGGACATTTTTTTTTAAAACAACTGCTTAGTATTTTATATTATAATTCTTTACTAACCAAAAATGTAAGTATTCTCATAAAAAAATGTATAAGCTATATATATTTATGGCTCAGGCCGGTTATTGATGGGACTTTTTGAAGCCTGTGCAAAAACTCCTAGAAAAAGCCTCACTGATCAATATGTTTTAAATTGCGGAGTAAAGTGATTTAACGAACATATCACAAATCTAAACTTAGATCCCCTTTTAAACTCTTTTCATATTCAGATTTACCAAATATTTAAATCTTTGTTCACTTATGCTGCTTTGCATACGACAGACACAGTAGATTGAAAAAGCTAATCTTAGCAACATTTTCATAAGGTGGTACCATAGACTGTGTAAATGGGTGCTAAATTAGCATGAGCCACTTATTCTTTGTAGTCAACTGATTTAATGGAACAATGAAGTTAAGGTTACGTTGCTAGGCTTCGCTTCGCTTCTCCTGGATGTACATGCGACTGTTTGTTACCACATTAGCCACGATAACACTATCAAGTGTTAATATGCCAGAGACGGTTAACGTTAATGGTGTCGTGTAATTTGGACAAGTGTAGGCTATTCAATGTTTTACGTTTTTATGTAACGTTACTTAGCCTTTTTTAAGCTGCACTGATGTTGTTTTATCCATCTATTTTTGCCCATTCTCTACAACATCAATAACTACCGTTAGCTATCTAGCTAGCTTACCTGCCCAGCACCTTTGACAAGGCATGACATAAACTTTTAGGCGGGGGAGGATGTTAAACATTTGCAAGCGCACATGAAGGAACCACGAAGGCACCACACTTATTGAGGGGTTTTCAAATTGCACCCATGGACTGTATATTAATTATGAATTATATTATTTAAATAATATATATATCCAGTCTATGGTTGCACCACTATTGGTTTTATTCAGTATGCGTTGCATTATAGAAGATATTCTCTACATTAGAGGCAATTAAATAAAGATACGTATACGTTCGCCAGCAGATGGTGCACTTCATACTTCAGCCAACTGCAAGCAAATGCATTAACGTTACACATGGATGAATTATATACCCTGTGCTTGACAAACTTTAGTTAAATTAATCAGCATCTTTGTGAATTAAAGGCAAAAAAAGATGATCGAGAACTTACACCCAGCATGTTTGGATAAAAGTGTAGACAGTACGATTTCAGTCTCCGCCGTGGATAACCAGCCATAGAGCGCCTGTCTGTGCACAGGCTGCACACCACATCCCTCTGAACCCCGAGGAGGAGCGGAGAAGCAGAGCAGCTGGTCTCCAACATGGCTAAAGAAGGAGCAGACATGACGGAGGAGACCGAGTACATGATAGGCAAAAATGTGGGGAAAGAAACAGAAAACGTGGAATCGTCCTGCAATGCCAAAGAAATGCGAGCGGTGGTACTGGCAGGTTTTGGAGGTCTTAACAAACTCAGGGTAGCCAAGAAGGCAATGCCCGAGCCGCAGGACGGTGAAGTGAAAATACGCGTCAAAGCATGGTAAATATAAACACTTAGTGATGCACTGTATATGAAGGCTACTTATGGATTGTGGTGTGCTCCGGCCTCCCCGTTATATGGTCGCGTTTCACCCTATTTCTGAACGCTGAATCTTATTAGGAATTTTTGCAGTCATGAAGCTACAGGTCTTTCGTAGTGCAGCAGGTTGGTTGACTGGAGAACCAGTCGTACCAAGCAAACATGAAGAGCAGACTGTTGCCAGCCAAGCCAGCATTTTTCAGGCAGATTTAGTTATTTTAAATAACAATTTCTGTTTGATATGCCTGCATATTCAAAGTATTGATTAGCTCATAATTACTGCAAAAGATTACAGCTGTACCTAGGCTAAGTAGCCTATGGCTGATTCAAATTTAGGATATTATTGTTTATTAGAAAATGCCTTGCATTGCATTGCATTCACAGGTGTATAGCCATTGACTCATTGTTGATAATAATGACATAATTAATCCCTAAATTTATTAACAGCTCATACTAAGTATTTGTATTATTGATTGAATAGCTGTCAGTGGGTGAAGACAGTTCAGATGCCTGATTTCCATTCAAATATTTCATCAGATGGATTTAATGTCAGCAAACTGTAAAGTCCTAATTGTTCTTTGTTGCAGTGGCTTGAATTTCCTGGATCTGATGGTACGTCAGGGAACTGTTGATAATCCACCAAAACCCCCTCTCGTCCCTGGGTTTGAATGCTCTGGAATAGTAGAGTCAGTAGGTGAAAACACAACAGGATTTGAGGTTAGTGACATTAAGGATTGGACCTCTGTAGCCTAATGCTGTGATGAATGAATGTTAAAAGTCAGTGAGCAACCAAATTGGCATCAACAAAACTCGAAACGCGCTGTAAAAATAATAATGAGATACCCATTAAAATGAATCTATAATCTACCATCAACGTCGTCCTTCGTGGCACATGCTTGTTTCAAATTACTGTTTCACATGTTTCTTTCAGATAGGCGACAGAGTCATGGCTTTTGTCAACTACAATGCCTGGGCAGAGGTTGTTTGCACACCTGTGGATTTTGTCTACAAGATGCCAGAGGAAATGAGTTTTGCTGAGGCCGCTGCATTCTCCCTGAACTTTGTGGCTGCCTACATGATGCTCTTTGAGGTCGCCAATCTGCGAGAGGGGATGTCAGTGTTGGTTCACTCAGCAGGAGGTGGTGTAGTAAGTCCATTTCTTTTATGACTATTGCAAAGCCAAAGAACGAGTTTATCCAACTCTTATTAAAACTGACTGCTTACCTACAAGTGGAAGTGTTTCCTGCTATTACTTAATATCTGTTGTTTATGTCACTGTACAAAATGAAATTATATACTAACCAGATTTTAAATAATTTCTTAATGAAATGTCTTGAACATTTTTTTGAGTAATTTAAGATTCAGAATGACTACAAAAATGCTTACAACAGTTATTTAAAAGCAGTTAATGTTGTTTTAACTATTTAATTATAAGTAACACAATGTAGATATTCTACACCTCTCATTTTCTATGAATGTTTGATTATTATTTCATGGTGTAGCCTACATACATGCTGTTGCCTTTGTGTGATCTTGGTAAATTTAGAGTTAAACCGCTGTGTTTTCAAGCATAGATAATTTGTTGCAACTGTTTGTTTTTTTCAGGGTCAAGCTGTGGCTCAGCTTTGCTCCACTGTACCTAATGTCACTGTGTTTGGGGTCGCCTCATGTTTCAAACACGCAGCCATCAGAGACTCTGTGACTCACCTCTTTGACAGAAACGTTGATTATATACAAGAAGTGAAAAAGTAAGCATAGAAAGATTTCTCGTATTATGATTCATTTGAGGCTAACGAGTCTGTTTTTAGTTCCACAATAATTTGTTCATGTTAAAAAAGGAATTTAAAGGTATCAATAGGCATTGTTACTGTAGCATGTTATCCATGTGCACTAATGTGATAACGTGGAGTTCACTGAGCGCAGAGGGCTGTGTGAGGAGGCAGATGTTACCTGTTGCCTTATTTGGTCTTGTGTGCCTGTGGTCCCCATGGTAACTCACGGCTCATCTGAGAGAGCAGCAGCATTGTGTAGGGCTGAGGTTTGCACTGGCAATGTGGAACAACTGAGCCAATTAGAGCTGAGCATTGATGCCCTACACATTCCTTTCACTGTCAGCCAGTTTGCACTACAAAGAAAACACCTTGTAGCAAACACTGCCTGAGATTTGATGTGGTATGATGCAGGATTACTGCCATTATGCTGTGATGTTTTCTTCTTTTTTGAAGCTTTTGATTATTTAGAGAACTATGCAGCCTCCTCTGCTTCCACAAGCCTTAGCAATTTGTGCCTATACCTATGAGTCATTTAATCAGGTTACATGCACCATATATGAAACACGCTTTATGGTTATATTTTTCAGATTATAATGCATGGGGTTTCAAATATTTTTTCACAAGCAGTGATTGTTTCATCTTTTCTGCCTACATATCCACAGTGGTAGGGGATTAAATGACTTTCATCTCTCTGGCCCACACATTCTTCTCAGGATCAAGAGCAAAGTACAATTAAATTAGTCTTTTTACAAAAGGCAAAAACCATGGGAATCACAAGACCACCAAGCAGTTTTGCCAAGCAGGTATCTAGGGCCACAAGGCAGAATGTAGTGGCCTTGATAATAACATGCCGTTCATTATTTAATTTCTGTGCATTTGATGAGTATGGCAAACGTTTATGTCTCATTGATGCTGTGTGCCATCATTAAACCTTTTTTGTAACATGATAGAAAGCATGTCACTAATAAGGAGTAATGTAGGCATTGCAAAACATCAAGTTATTTATAAGAAAACTGTAGCCAGAGTCCAAAGATAACGTGGGTTGTATGCCGCAACTTCTTCTCAGAGTTATACTCCAGAGAATCCAGGCTCATAACTTATGAATCCATGATTGGTAAAATCTGAAGCTGCTACACAGTAAGACTCACAGGCTGAATTTATGGATTTATAGAATATGTTATGCCCTTTCACATTGTGCTCAAAGATATAAACAAGGTAATAAAGCCGTATCACTGTAAATGTACGAAGCTGACCTCAGATTGGACTTTATCTCAACTGAAAGCTGAGATATTTAGCTAGATAGCTCTAATGTTCAGACAGAATTATTGGTAAATTAAATTGTAATAATAATTCTTTTTCAGTAAACTTAAGCTTTACTTTGTTGATGTTTTAGGATTTCTCCAGAGGGAGTAGACATTGTGTTGGACTGCCTTTGTGGGGAGAACACAGCAAAAGGCCTGACTCTGCTGAGGCCTTTGGGAACCTACGTACTCTATGGTGGGAACAAAACCTATGCTTTTTGATTTAGTACTTTTAAAGTGGAAATAATTGAATTTGCATTGTATTTGTGTTTAGTTAATTTACTTCAACTTACAACCTTACTATTAGCAGTTAAAGTGTTAGTCTGACATTTTGGGATACACGCTTTTCTTCTTTGGGTGGGTTATGTGGGTAGATTGTACCACTCTAACAGCTGTCCATAAAACCTGGTGACAACAACAAGCCGTCAGGAAGTCACTGGTCCAGTCCAAGAAAAAGTCTGGCAAACAAGATACATAAGGGATAATGTAGAGCTAGGGCGCATTAGAACCTGACAGGGGGATGCAGTGCCTTGAATCATCCTGCAGGGGTTTAAATTTACAATATCAGAATCAGAATCAGCTTTATTTGCCAGGTATGAAGACACATGACACAGGAATTTTGCTTTGGATCGTATTGCTCACCATGTGCTTACTCATACAAAACAAACAAACAATGTACACACACTCTAAACAGAAACGATATAGACAGGTTGACGCAATAGTGCAATGAAGAGTGCAAAGTATGCAGGGGTAAATTATAATTATGATAGTGATTATTATTTTAATTATGGAGCATAGCGCAAAGAGTGCTGGAATAAATAATACTGCTAATTACACAGCTAAGAAATCAACAATTTGACAATATATATATACATATATATATATATATATATATATATATATATATATATATATATATATATATATATATATATATATATATATACATATACATATATATATATATATATATGTATGTATATTATTAAATGGTCCTTCCAACTCAGAGTCTATGATCAGAACTGTTACCAAAGCCAATAACTTTAGAGGTGCTTGTAGGTGGATTTTGTTACCTTTGGACAGAGCTAGGCTAGCTTTTGCCCCTGTTTACGGTATTTATGCTAAGCTAAGCTAACCAAATCCTGGCTTAAACTTCATACTCTATGGACAGACACGAGAGTGGTATTGGTCTTCTCATGTAACTCTTGGCAAGAAAGCAATACGAGTATTTCCCATAATGTCGAACTATTCCTTTAAAGAGGAGTCTTGCATTCATTAAATGTGTTGGCAGGCGGACTGAGAGTAAAATAGTAAGGCTCACTTAAATAAAACATACTCCATCCAAAGCCTGCTAATTAAATGTATTGTCCTTCACAGCTACCATACTTATCTGATCTCTGTTGTGTGAAGCCTCATGAATCAAGTAACAAATTTAGAGGGATATTATTTGATTAGTTTAATCCAAACATAATATGTGCAATGGCATGCTTGCACAGATCTAAGGGTCTAAAGGTGCCAACTGTTTTCCCACATCCACGCTTCATGCTTTGTGGCTGCCTGTTATTGACCAATCACTTCTGCCCAGCCTTTGCACAGCATACAGCAATCCTTTTATTTTTGTTTTTTCAGGCGCGTCAAACATGGTAACTGGGGAAACAAAGAGTTTCTTCAGCTTTGCAAAATCTGTGAGTCAGAGATGCAGTCTGTCATGAACATTTGAAGGAAACAGTACTACCCAATGAACATTTCATAATTTTATGGCAAATGAAACACACACACAAATGAGTCACTCTGAATGAAGTGTCTCTCTGTGTTTTTGTTTTTTCTCTCCAGTGGTGGCAGGTGGAGAAGGTGAATCCTATTAAACTTTACGAAGAGAACAAGGTCATAGCGGGATTCTCACTCCTCAACCTCCTCTTTAAACACGGGAAATGTAGTCTTGTAAAATCAGTGATGGACAAACTCTTGTGTCTCTATGACCAAAAGAAGATCAAGCCAGTAGTGGACTCCTTATGGGCGCTGGAAGAGGTAAGAACCTGGGTTGATAAGAGGGTTTAACACAGTGAATAAAGTCAATGATTAGCACATTAAAATGATATGGTCACAGTGGTTGTACAAACAGGAGACATCAGGTTTAAGATTTAAGAGAAGATTTTATGCAAACATATCGGACAGCATGTCATCTGTTGTTTGTCAATTTTGCTTCATGTGGGACATTGTCAGCTGTTTCTGGACAATCTTCCACAGATGGTGGGTAGGTTGCATTATATCTTCACAATTACTGTATTTCACACCCACACAAAGCCCAACAGGCAATATAAGGAAGGTTGGGCATCGTATGGATTTGAACATTTCTGATTACAATTCTGATTCTTCCTTTTTGATTCTAGTTCTTATCTATTCTCGATTCTGATTCTTTAAGGGCTGACGCAAATAGGAGTAAAGTTCTATTTTGATTCAATGGTGGGTTGCAGTTTTACTGGGCTTTTTTCATTTTCCATTTTCAGCCATTTCCTCAGTATAAAATGTGTCCTAAAATCAATTTGCCTTATTGTTTCCATCAGTAAAATCAGAATGCATTTAATGCCTCTGTCTTTACAAGCAATATGCTCAAAGAATTCTGATAGACAGTGAGACAGTGCCGGTAATCCATAAGAAGAAGCTTATAATAAGTCATTCTGAACTTTGTATCTACAGTCAGAGAGAGAACTGATTGATCTCCAGATTTCAATTTCTCATGGGAAACTCCCCTGTTTTTTATTGTCCATAAATTTGGCAGATCTGTAAGGCCATTCACTGGAACCATTGCCTATGAGGAATCTCATTAGAGGGCAGGATAGCGTGGGATACAGTGTGAGGGACATTGCCTGCCTCATTTGTTCATATGCCTGGACAGAGAATTTAGAGGGCATGTTGCATGTTGACCATTGTAACTTTTTATTCAGGAGTGAAAAGAATAACACTGCTGTTGGACAAATAATAGTTATAGTTAGTAAAAAATGTATCTGTCACTTTCACCTGAAAGTCCCAAGGTAAATGCTATTTAGGATACAAAAAAAATTAAAGTGAGACTACATAAAGACTGTCACAGAAAGTGTTTGAAACTACCAGGTAATCCCCATTACACCTACAATATAAGTGGATCTTATCCCTTCTTGCTAACTAGCAGCATAGCGCTGGAGTTTCCGACCTATTTTTGCCCTTGGCTTGATTTCCGCTATTGCTTTTAGCAAATGAATGCTTGTGACAATGGATCCCAGACAAAGGGATGCATTCAGTTGTGTCTTTGTGTGGACTGTAATGAGAAAACAAGATACGGCATCCTGAGTAATCTGTTGTGATGTCTAATTTTTCATCTACACAATTGAGTCTGACTTTAATGAGTAAGATTGTTGTTTTATTGTTTACAAGTTTTGACCTGCAAGGTGTGTTGTTGGGCCGAGAGATTGTTGTTGGACGTAGATGAGAAAATGTCACATTTAATTATTAATAGTAGGTGATTTCATGCAGATGCAAACCATGTAGACTCCACTTGGATTCTACCATAATGTGATCATTGATCGCAGACTAAAGATTTAAAGCTCTGGTGTGTTGTTGAGTTGGAGTAAATCATGAAATTGATTGCACTCGCTTTGCTTCTCTCATTACTGCAGCACCCTGCTCCTATATCAGACTTTAGTTGATTAACAGTATGACCCATTGAAAGTCTCACTGCCTAAATCTGTTTGAAAAAGGAGATTCTGGTGTAACACTGTGTTCAAACAATGTATCTAGTTGGTAAAAGTTGCAATAAACATCCTTATTACAATTAGTATAAAGTTTCATACTTCTTCATTCATACTCACATAAATTAAACAAAAATAAACATATATATGAGCATAATACTTCTTTACAGAGCTGAGGACTTTATTATGTTAAAGTTAGTTTTTTTTAAAGAATGTGAATATAAAAATCATTTGTTTTTGCAGGATGTGACTCAATTTTAAATTTTATGATACATCATTTATTTGGTATAAGAGCCTACTTTAGACAGCAGTCTAAAGTCTACAATCATTTTGTATTTGTCCTTGCAATCATAGGTGAAATGAAGCATGTGTATTTGCATGCTTGATATCAACCAGTCAGACTTGATTTGTACAGCTCTTTTCATACAGAAAAATGAAGAACAAAGTGCTTCATACTTTTCTCATTGAGTAAAATTAGATTATAGCTGCTCTGAGGGAGTGTTTCTGTGTCTGTAATGACCAGGAAATGGTTGTCATTGCCAACAGTCATTATTTAATGATATTTCATTTGAGATATCAAAGTTGATGTATGTATATATGTATGTATGTGTTGTTTTTTTGTTTTAGTTTTTTTAAACAGTCTTGAAAGTAAGTTGTGTTGTGTTTTATTCTCAGGTAAAAGAGGCCATGCAGAGAATTCATGACAGAGGCAACATAGGAAAACTCATTCTGGATGTCGAGAAGTCTCCCACCCCTCTGGTAACTTTTTAACTTTGAAAGTTAATTGCATGAATGAAGTTATCAGAAAGCAGACATCAAAACAAGTGCTCTCAAATTCGTAATCTAAAGTGCAATTATACAACGATTTACAATGTTTTTCAACAGCACTTTACTTCTTTCCCTTATTTTATAGTAAGAGGCGCTGATGAATTAATTTAAAAATAATTAGATAGTTAACTATCTGTATGCCATATTATGATATAAACAAGCATAAAATACCAAATTTAAAATGTATGAATTCAACAGGAGACACAACAAACACGCTATGCCTAAAATGCCACACTGAACAGATTATAAAAGTAGAATTATCAGTTACAGCTGACTGCATCATATAAAGTATTATTACTAGATACATATAAAACTAAGATGAGAAAGTTAATCATAGTCATACATGTTAATGACAAAAAATCATAAAATTAAAGTATTACATGACTTTGATGGTCGAGGGTACAGAGGAAGAGGAAAGAGTAGATAAGATAGCAATAAGGCAAAATAAATAAATAAATAGGGCTCGTTTTTGTAAAATAAATAGGCTAACGATTGTGTCATAATCAAAGGACTTACTCTCGCATTGTTGACAAAACACCATATTGTCAGGAGAAACTTGCAGACAGTTTTGTCTAACATTGGCTTTTAAGGTTTAATTACTAATATTAACTAGCATTTTAGTTTGCCATGATTAGCCATTGGCTATGTTATTATGGAGCTAGAACAGTGACAGTAACCTGTGGTATTGAAAATTAAATGTGGCATTGAAACAAAAAATATTAAGAGAACAAGGCAAGGCAAGGCAGCTTTATTTGTATAGCACATTTCAGCAACAGGGCAATTCAAAGTGCTTTACACAAAATCAGTTAAGCATATAAAACACGGTTACAAACAGTTAAAAATCATAAGCATTAAAAACCGGTAAAACACATGAATAGACAGTTTAAAAAAATGTGCTAACCTCTGCCAAAACAGCACAACTTAGGCTTACAATAAAAGTTAACGTGTGAAAAAAAAATGGCAGAGAGGAACAGACTTACTTGAGAGGTGAACTTGAGGAACAAAGTGCAGGCAGGTGGTTTTACCACATCTGTGAAGATTCTTGTGGAGGTGCGGTCTCTCGCCAAAAGCCTATGTAAATTACACGGAACCAAGCCCTCTTTGTACCTCCCCTCAGGCCCCTCCTTCCTACGCCAAAATGTAGATTGACATTGAAAAACCTATCATAATAATGTAAATAAATGTCAAAGTGAAACAATATAATAGGATTGTGAGTATTACTTTTTGATGTTTGTGTTGATTTATCAGCTCAACATTTTTCAGTGCCAATATTTCACATTTCAATGCCAAATTTTATTTTCAATACCCCAGGTTACTGTCACTGTTCTAGCTCCATACGCAGTAAGTCTCAGTACTCACCGGAAAAGTGCTTGGTCTCCTTCCAGAGCAATGGGATCTGATGATCCATTTCTTTCACTGTCTATTGTATAACGCTAATAGGACCTGAACCAATCCGGTTACGTTACCTTGCGTAAGCATGGATGCCTGGCCAATAGTAGTGTGTGAATGCTATTGAAGGGCGGGTCTTGCGTAGAAGTTGCTTGGCACCAATCAACCAATAGAAAATGTTAATGGAAACAGCTGTGTTTCAACCCATAGAGTGCTGTCTCTATTTATAACACAACATGTAGAATTCAAATACTTTGCACTAAAATATCAAGATGTGAATTCATCAACATCACTGTGATACACTCACCTATAGAATTATTAGTAACATCATACTAATACTGTGTTTGACCCCCTTTCTCCTTCTGAACTGCCTTCATTCTACGAGGCATTGATCAACAAGGTGCTGAAAGCATTCTTTAGAAATGTTGGCCCATATTGATAGGATAGCATCTTGCAGTTGATGGAGATTTGTGGGATGCACATCCAGGGCACGAAGCTCCCGTTCCACCACATCCCAAAAATGTTCTGTTGGGTTGAGATCTGGTGACTGTGGGGTGAACTCATTGTCATGTTCAAAAAACCACTTTGAAATGATTCAAGCTTTGTGATATGGTGCATTATCCTGCTGGAAGTAGCCATCAGAGGTTGGGTACATGGTGGCCATAAAGGGATGGACATGGTCAGACACAATGTAACAAGGCATGATAGATCCATGTTCTTATTCTGTTTACGCCAAATTCTGACTCTACCATCTGAATGTCTCAACATAATTCGAGACTCATTAGACCAGGCAACATTTTTCCAGTCTTCAACTGTCCAATTTTGGTGAGCTCTTGGAAATTGTAGCCTTTTTTTCCTAGTTGTAGTGGAGATGAGTGGTACCTGGTGGGGTCTTCTGCTATTGTAGCCCATCCGCCTAAAGGTTGTGCGCGTTGTGGCTTCACAAATGCTTTGCTGCATACCTCGGCTGTAACGAGTGGTTATTTCAGTCAAAGTTGCTCTTCTATCAGCTTGAATCAGTCGGCCCATTCTCCTCTGACCTCTAGCATCAACAAGGCATTTTTGCCCACAGGACTGCCCTATCTGGATGTTTTTCCCTTTTCACTCCATTCTTTGTAAACCCTAGAAATGGTTGTGCGTGAAAATCCCAGTAACTGAGCAGATTGTGAAATACTCAGACCGGCCCATCTGGCACCAACAACCATGCCACGCTCGAAATTGCTTAAATCACCTTTCTTTGCCATTCTGACATTCAGTTTGGAGTTCAGGAGATTGTCTTGACCAGGCCCACACCCCTAAATGCATTGAAGCAACTTCCATGTGATTGGTTGATTAGATAATTGCATTAATGAGTAATTGAACAGGTGTTCCTGATAATCCTTTGGGTGAGTGTATGTAGCAACCTTGTATTGAAAGTATAGGCCCTGTATATAGCTGTGCATTAGTAGAGGACAAATTTACTGTATTGCTTGAAATCACATTTGTGTTCGCCTCTGTTTCTCTGTCTGGATAGCTAGGTACACAGTTAATGACAGTCGAATAATATTTTACCAATAGATGGCCAGCGACAGCACAGAGACCAGTGAGGCAGGAGAGGAAGAAGAGGAGCCAGAGGGAGACAATGACAGCAAGGAGCGAATGCCTTTCATCCATTAAACTCTTCAAACCCCACTTTACATGCCTAGAGACTGCAGAGGAACCCAACCACACACAAGTATTGTGTAGTACAGTATGTGTGTGTATGTATGTATGCATGTATGCATGAATGGATGGATGTACAATATAAGTTTGTGCCTCTTGTCTGTTACCTATTGTTTGTCAGTTGATTGTTCATGCATAATTATTGGGTAAATGAAGACTAACATCATGTTTGTCACTCAAGCAACAGGCGTAAGTGCCATTCTAAACATAGTATTATTATAATCCTTATGGGATTATGTTGTAATTTAATGCTACCTAGTAATGGTAATAGGGTTGTGTCCATTTTACAATTTAATTAAACTGCCAACAGTTTATTGACTGAATAAGCATTTAAATCTGCTGGCCTACCATTATCTCTTTACGATTTAAGCACATAAGTGCCCTATACTATAGAAGTTATAGAAAAGTATAATTTGATCTCCACCTGTCCTCCGTGATGACAGCTGTAAAAGCAAACGGTTGCCATATTTTTGAGAAAGTGCCCTCAATGTTTCGATGCTTCTGACCAAGATATTAAATTACTTTCTCATGTCACAATAGTAATGTATAAGCCACAAGAGATAAAAGTCTGTGTGTAGATTACTGCATGTTCTTTTATTCTTAGTTGCCAACCTTTGTTCACCAGTGCCTTTGAGCAACAAACGATCGTTTGGTACTTGAAATGCTTTCCTCGTTCACGTTGAACAAACCAACAAAAAAAGGTATTTTTAACTAAAATACGAAAATCTGTGCATAAACGTTTTACCACCAGAGCTGTTTATGTAGTAACTAATTGGATTGAGGACATATTTTCCTTCTACGCTGTATATTCTGAACTTTTACTAAAATGATATATACGCCATACAGTGTTGCATTTATTGAAAGGTCAACATTTACTAAGAATATATGTAAATACAAGAAAACATAAGATAAATTCCGAATTGTCTGAGGGAGGATCATGACGTGATCAGTCAGACTGCAGATGGAGGTTTGCGGGGTCTCTGCTTTGCTTGTCTGACTAAAGTTGTTTACTTGCTGGTGCCTCACAACAAAAGTGCCATAAGACTCCAACCTGAATAAATAGTTTTTCACAATGAGCTGATGTATAAAGCCAGCGTGATGTAGGTCAGAGTAAAGCTGTGTATTCCTTTATTTAAGTATGATTCCCTCTGCTCTACTCTGAGAGTTGTTAATGAAATAACGGCTGACAAACAATAAATGTTCACACTCACACATTCAAATAATTGATCTGTTTTTATTTTTGATGTTTTAACTTAAAAACAAACTGTATTGTTTTTACTATTTCTTTGGCCTTGCTTTTTCAGTGTATATTACTTTGGCTAGTCATCTGAAGTATTTATTATTTTACTTGAATCACTCAAATGAAACCAGTGTATGAAACTAAAATTATTTTTTCAACTATCAAAACAAGACAAGACTTTTGTAATAATGCGATTTTAGGAAACAAAAAATGTAACAGCAAAACTATTGGGTAAACTGCATGCTTTGAAGTTGAATGACAAACAGAGATACAGGGTTATCGGGTGTACATAAGTCATAAAATAAGCAGTTTTAGAAGTTGATTTATAGACTTGGAGTAAGGATGATGTGTAGACATTTTGGAAATACGTCTCAATTTTGATGCCTTTAATGTCAGGCCTGTTTGTGTGTAAGAGAAAGTGAGAGAGAGTGCATGTTTTACATTCATATTGGCTTGTGTCTAAAATAAAAAATTGTTAAAAGAGGTGTTTAGCATTGTAGTGTGTTCACGACATTCCTTGGTATACTTTGGTTCACTGGTGGTCGCATATTTTTGTCAGTTTTGTTGTGTACCTTCTTTGAGTACAGCTCGGTTTACTTGAATAAATATCTGCAAAGTACGATTGAGTTTTTGTCTTGGTTTAATATTTGATCATATTTTACATGGTATGAGTTCTGTCACTGTCCCTGAGGTCCCTTTGTAGATGACTTTATTTTATTTCTTTTAAGTTGCCCCTCTTCTCTTTTAATATATCATGTAAATATTTAATTTTGGGTTCATGTAATAAGTTTACCTTCATGAACTCCATGAGGACTTGAGATGTTAACAATGTTTTCTTGGTGTACAAAATATGGGCTATTATATTTCCTTTGAATTGGTGAGACTTATCTTCTGTGCTAAAGATGTTGGGAAGCATCCATGTTTTAGAATTTGTGGATTCTTTACATCAACATCCATATTTAAAGCATTGTCTCCTGTCATGGCTACAACTTTGTGTTCTATTAAAATAGATTCTTTTGGCTAAGCATGTGAACAGCTGGCTTTCTTTTACAGCTTGTTCAGACTGCTGACCTCCAAGCCTTGATGCTACCAGACCGGCACACCAAGAACAAAAAGAACAAAAAGAAAAAGAGAGAACTAGCTATACAGACTGATAGAAGATATGTAAGAGCCTGTTGCACACACTGAAGGATCTGGGTCTGCTCTGTCCCCTCCTGAAGAGGGCATCAATGTTGTGAGTCCAGTCCATCCATCCATCCATCCATCTTCCTTTGCTTATACGGTATCGGGTTGCGGGGGCAGCAGCTCCAACAGGGGAGTCCAAATTTCCCTTACCCGAGCCGAATTAACCAGCGCCAACTGGGGGATCCCAAGGCATTCCCAGGCCAGGTTGGAGATGTAATCTCTCCACCTAGTCCTGGGTCTTCCCCGAGGCCTCCTTCCAGCTGGATGTGTCTGGAACACCTCCCTAGGGAGGCGCCCAGGAGGCATCCTTACTAGATGCCTGAACCAACTCAACTGGCTCCTTTTGACGCGAAGGAGCAGTGGCTCTACTCCGAATTCCTCACAGATGACTGTGCTTCTCACCCATCTCTAACGGAGACGCTAGTCACCCTCCTGATGAAACCCATTTCGGCTGCTTGTACCCTGGATCTCGTTCTTTTGGTCACGATCCAGCCTTCATCACCATAGGTGAGAGTAAGAACAAAAACTGACCAGTAGATTGAGAGCTTTGCCTTCTGGCTCAGGTCTCTTTTCGTCACAAAACTGCAATACATTAAGTGTAATACCACACCCGCTGCGAAGAATCTCCGACCAATCTCCCTTCCTGCTCCTCGCTGGTGAACAAGACCCCAAGGTACTTGAACTTCTTCATTTGCGGTAACGACTCATTCCCTACCTGAAGAAGGCACTCCATTGGTTTCCTGCTGAGAACCATGGCCTCAGATTTAGGTTTAGATCTTCCCCCCAGCCGCTTC
Organism: Etheostoma cragini; assembly: GCF_013103735.1. Lineage (NCBI taxonomy): Eukaryota > Metazoa > Chordata > Actinopteri > Perciformes > Percidae > Etheostoma > Etheostoma cragini. The sequence goes on along the minus strand of NC_048407.1, from coordinate 19,055,895 downwards.
ACACTCGGCTGCAAATCGATCCAGTGAGTGCTTAAGGTCCCAGGCCGATGATGCCATAAGGACCACATCATCCGTAAATAGCAGCGATGAGATTCCCAGCCCACCAAACTGCAACCCTTCCCCACCCCGACTACGCCTCAATATCCTGTCCATATATACTACAAACAGGATTGGTGACAAAGCGCAGCCCTGGCGTAGGCCAAACTTCACTTGAAACAAGTCCAACTTACTGCAGAGAACCTTGGCACAGCTCTTGCTTTGGTCATACAGAGATTGGATGGCCCTGAGAAGGGACCCCCTCACCCCATACTCCCGCAGCACCTCCCACAGTGTCTACCGGGGGACCCGGTCATACGCCTTCTCCAGATCCACAAAACACATGTAGACCGGATGGGCATACTCCCAGGTTTCTTGCGAGAGTGAAGATCTGATCCATTGTTACACAACCATGGCGGAATCTGCATTGTTCTTCTTCAACCCGAGGTTCGACTATCGACCGAACCCTCCTTTCCAGCACCTTAGAGTAGACTTTACCAGGGAGGCTGAGAAGTGTGATAACCCTTTAATTGGCACACACCCTCTGGTCCCCCTTTATGAAGACGGTAACAACTACCCCGGTCTGCCACTCCTTAGGCACTGTCCCAGACTTCCACGCAGTGTTGAAGAGGCATGTCAACCAAGACAGCCCCACCACAGCCAGAGCTTTCAGCATTTCTGGACAGATCTCATCAATCCCTGGGGCTTTTCAACTGTGGAGTTGCTTAACTACCTCAGCGACTTCCACCAGGAAAATTGATAATCCCTTATCTTCCTCCAGCTCTGCCTCTGCCAAAGAGGGCAGTTAGCTGGATTTAGGAGTTCCTCAAAGACCCCAGCGATTCCTACAGGTGGTGGACCCATGGGATGGAGAGAGAAGGGGCGCCATGTAGCTTTTTCGGGCTGTGCCCGCCCAGACTCCGTGGCAAACCCGGCCACCAGGCGCTTGCTGATGAGCCCTCTATCTTGGCTTGGATCCAGACAGGGGCCCCGGGCTTCCTCAGGGCAGGGTCACTCTGTCGCTTCCTCGTGACTCATAAGGTTTTTGAACCATTCTTTGTCTGGCCTCTCACCTGGGACCACTTTGCCATGGGAGACCCTACCAGGATCACAAAGCTCCAGACAGCACAGCCCTCAGGTTCATAGGGACACACAAACCCCTCCACCACGATAAGGTGAAGGTTCCCGGAGAGGCCAGTTTGTTTTGTTGATTTGGACCCAAAGGTATACTTGTATGAGTCCATTTCTTTACTTCCTCTCTCTGAATGATAACCAGGACAGTTTCTGTTCCTCTTGTAGCCCACCACAAACTCATTGGTTTTGCTGATATTGAGCTTTAGGCGATTGTTGTTGCATCATATGGCAAAGCTCTCTGTCAGCCATTTGTACTCAATTTTTAAATAGTCAACATAGTGCTAACCATCCTACAAAGTCACTGCATGTAATATATGAATCTGGTAAGACATTGATGTAAACTACAACTTGACTGATTGGCAGAGGCCTGCAACCGTGAGGCTGTAATTTTAGTTCTTATTTAGCTCACCCCTCTCGTCTGTATACATCTCACTCTAAAAATAGCTTTGCCTGCACCAGAGCCGAGAATTGAACTTTCTTTGAGTTTAACTGAAGCTTTATTTTAAAAATATTATGCAACTGGAAATCTGAGTGATCAAAACTGTAAAAAAGCATTTACTGAATGTTGTAAATGAGACCTTTATTAGTGTAGATTTATACCACTTAGTGTACAAGAATGTTATACATTTTCTAAGTTAACAACCATTTGTTGGATTATTTTTCTTGTTAAAAAGTGACTTGGCATGTTCAACACTGACATGGAAAATGGATGTATTTAAGAAAACTGTAATGTGAAGCAGTCAATGAATTTCCAGTTTGTTTGTGAAATGAAAGGGAATATTGTTTAGTGTACCTTGTCCCAAGTAAATATTTATCAAAAGCCAGACACAAGGAAATCATTATTTGCCACTCTGCATGTATAACTCTCTCACCTCCTCCTGATGTTTGGACAAAAACAGAGTCGGAGCCAAAGCAAGGAGAGTACCCAGGAAGGCATACAGAAGGGCCGGTATTTATTGAGCTGCCTGCAGGGTTTTTGGTTCCTTTTACGGCAGTAAAAGGTGTGTCCTGTCACTGTAGGATCCACTGGCTTCAGACATGGCGCGTCTGGCCCTCTCTGTCCTCCTCGTTCTTTGCTTCTCCTTGCTCCACTTCAGCTCCAGCCGCCCATCTCGCACCAGGAAAGCTGTGTTACCACATCAGTCCGGAGGTAACTATACACACAGCTAATAAATAACGTGCTTGCCATAGATTTTCATCTGACCTGTTTTTCTTGCCTCTTCATTGAGATGCAGCTGCAGAAGAAGATGATGTGAAGTCCCAGCTTGAGAGGTTGTGGCTGGAGGTGAATTCACTGAAGGAGATGCAAGCGTTGCAGACAGGTACTGCCCTACCTAAAGAAAGATTAAAGTCAGAGGAAATGGCAGTAATATATTAGATTAATAAGTATTACTGCACTCCTCAGAATGTTTGTTAAAAAGTGGGTTAAGAAGAAATAAATTATTGGACATTGGTTGGTTAATAATATTCATTGTGGTTTTAGATTGCATTATAATTATCTCATGGTGCTTTCCCTCACTGTTACCTGTTAATTTAGAGAGAGATAATTAGTAACTTGGTAACTAAATTTTGAGCTGAATCTCCAGCAGAGGGCAGCAGCACTCATATTAGCCATTAGATTATAAAGTAAAATTGAATTGGGAAGATTGTAGGTAACACACAATTTATAAGAAATGTTAAAACATCTTATGATGATTTCTCATTATTTTGTGTGTTTTTCTCTTAGTTGATCATATAAAAATTCTACAAATTTATTGTTTTTATTTTTTAAATCTCTATTATGCCCTTTTTTCCTTTCTTGGCCGACTTACAGCTCACTATTCACACTGTGAACTCTCTAAACTATGAGTTAATAAAATGTATACTTTTACTCCACATTTCCCCTAAGCATCTTTGTAACTCGTTACTTGCAAGTGATGTTTTTTGCACATTGGGGTGAAAGATTCTTTTTCACAAAAAAAATTAAATTATGTTGTTTGAATTTGATGTTCAAGAAGAATGTGGAAACCCTGAATATTTGATGCTTTACTATGAGGAAACGATGATAAAGTTCAGATTCAAAGTTTTATTTGCCCACACTTTCCCTTCTAATAATTAAGTACATTTAATATCAAAAAATTACATTTGATACTGAAGTGCAGTAAATATCAGATACTTTAAGACTTTTACGCAATATATTCAAAAAGGTGACTTTAACGTCTACCAAAGTCATTTTCTGGTAAGATACTTGTACTTTTACTTAAGTCTTGCTTTCAAGTACTTTATACAAGACTGGAGTTAATGAATGTGGCTGCATGAATTGCCAAAGATTCTGACAAAAGGGGGAACAAAAAATGTTTTTGTAAAATGACTATCATAATCTTTTTTCTATTACTGAGGAAACTAAACTAGGCAATAGTTTTTTAAAACTCGTTAACCACCATATAGTTCTACATTATAATTCAGTTCACTAATGATGGAAGTGCATTGTGTTTTCAGTCTGTCTCCGCGGCATCAAAGCTCACAGAAAATGTTATCTTACAATTGAGGAACCCAAACATTTCCATGAAGCAAATGAAGACTGTATTGCACAAGGAGGAACTCTTGCAACGCCACGGGACATGATGGAAAACAATGACCTGAGAGACTATGCAAAGAGGAGTGCTCCAGGATCCAAGGACTTCTGGATCGGTGTAGCAGACATAGTGAAAGAAGGCCAATATGTTGATGTCAACAGCCTCCCAGTCAGCTACTTCAACTGGGACCGCTCCAAGAAGCAGCCCACAGGAACAAAGAGGGAGAGCTGTGTTGCTCTTTCAGTGGTTGCACAAGGAAAGTGGTACGATGAGGTGTGTCGCAGCCTCAAAAAGTATATCTGTGAATATATAATTCCCTGAGAAGACAGGACCAGATAGGTTGTTGGCAACTTATAAAGTATTTCTGATTTCTGAACTTGATAATCATCTATGCAAGTAATTCATTAAATTGTTGTGTTGTCAAATCTGCGCTAATTCATAATGGAAACATGACTTATTTTTTTTAAATCTGTCTCAATGATTATTAAATAGGTTGTTAAAAGCTAATAATAGCTTAATAGCTTTAACACACACAGTAGTAACTGTAATCCTTATTAATCAGCTGAAAGATGGTTTCTGTTTTCTAACAGATAACAGAATACATATTCACTTTTGCATATCCCGAATCCCCAGGTGATGACTGAACTAAGTAAGACTTTATGTTACATAGAAATAAACAAGAATGTAAAATTGGTTGTTTTGTTACAACTTTTGTTTACAATTTTGTACATACACTTTTCAGAATTTCACAGTTATTTTTCTCTATTAAAAAAGTATTTTACCGCTGGAATGAGTGTAATTTCATACAACTGGGCTGTCTATGCTGTATAATTACGCAAACATTGTTTTAACTGGTGCTAAAAGCCATGTAATACATGGCTAAAGAAAACAGAAAAGAAGCTATGATATTCCCATTCGCTCAAAAGCTAGAAAACCTTCAACTACCAGAATGCACTACACCGCACCGCTGTTGAGTGCGTAGACAGTTAAAGTGACGTAATGCGAGCTCGACACAATGGCGGTCGGCTGGTAACAAACAATCTCGTCATACAGTTAAACGGTAAGCTAAAATATGTTTCTGAAAACATTTTAGGCGAGAAATAGGCAATGCAGTAACGGAATGTGGTTTTATATTTGATCGGCGCGGCCTAGTTTAACAGTTTCATCTTGTTTTTTAGCCTCCGTTTTTGCAACATGGGAAACAGTAAAGCACCCACTTCCTGTTCACCATCGTCTTTCGGTTCTCTTAATACATCCAAGATTTCAGTCAAACGGTGCACGGAAATATGTTTCTGAAAACATTTTAGTCGAGAAATAGGCAATACAATAACCACATCTTAAATATTTGGTCAGCAATGCCTAGCTTTTTAGTTTAATCTTAGTTCGGTCGGAATTTGAAAGAAAGAGAGAGGGGCGGGTTTTTCTCTCGATTCGCTTCTTTACACTTCCGTATGCGGAACCAAAATCTGTAGTTCAAGCCAGTGTGTTTGGCTCTGGTTCAAGCAACAGGCCGTCGCTATAACCTGGGGGTCAGTGCCCTAGCTTGGAGTATATCTAATCCAGCTAAGACTGACTTGGTTGCAGATCCATACACCAAACACCCATATTCAATTCTTGCTCTAATTAAATATACATACATTTGCTTCAAATATGCTACATCTGCTCCCCATTCTGTTCCAGCAAGATATCTCATTAAATCCATTGCCCTTTTACATTTGTCTAGCCTACTACTTTTGAAATATGCTCTCCCTCCATGTAAGTCTTGTGTCAAGAAACACACCAAGAAATTTAAAACTTTTCACTCGTTATGTTGAATAGCAATGGACTAATAACTACACCTTGTAGCGTCACATTTTCTACCAAACATCTTCTAGATGTTTCTGTCCCTATTTTCACCTGAATACTTCTATTATTTAAAAAGTCCATTACCCAGTTAAACCTATTTCCTCCAATTCCTAGCATATGCATCATGATTAAAAGACCTACCCATAGCATGTCATATACCTTTTCCATGTCTAAGAATACTGCCACAACCGTGTCTTTATTTATCTGTGCTTTTCTTATTTCATCCTCAAGACATATGATTGAATCAATAGCACTTCTCCCCTTTCTTAGGCCACTCTGACAATTAGCCATCAACCCCTTTTTCTTCAATAAAGTGCATTAGTCTTCCATTTACCACCCTTCTCATTAATTTACCTAAGTGAGAGGTTAAAGCTATTGGTCTATAGAATATGCTGGATTACTAGCATGTTTTCTCGGCTTCTTCTGATAGATTACTGGAACTTTACCTTACTCAGTGTGTACAACATCATGTCTGCTTTCTCTAGGTTTGATATAGCCAACTGTTCTCCATCTGAAAGAATTGGATAACTCCACTCTATTCTATTCCCTTCCACTTTCTTGATCTTTCTCCATACATCACTTATATAAATATTACTTCCTATTGAGCTACAATGATCCCTCGAGTATGATCTTCCCCTTGCCTTATACTCCTTCTCACTACTGCATGTGCTTGCTTATATTCAAATTGAAAGTTATGAGTTATTTTTTATGTTCTAAAAGATAGATAGATAATTATTTATCCCAATAAAATGGGAAATTATATTTTGACAGCAGCAAAATCAGTCACACAGCACAGAATATAAATATAAATGAAATTATGGGATACAATATATACATACATAATACTTGAAATAATAATAGGATAAAATACAAGAACAAGTTGTGAATACAAAAATGTGCAACTGCCTAAATATTATGAAAATATGTAAATAAACGTATTTTGCAGGTTGCACTTATTGCATTATTGTGATGTCTCAGAGTCTCATCTAGCACCCAGTGATAAATTGTTAACAGGTTTTATTGCCTGTGGTAGGAATTATTTCTTGTAGCAATCTGTGAGACATCAAAGCTGTTGAAGCCTCTTAGAGAAGGTGCTCCTCTGATGGACCAGTGTGGGGTGGAGAGGGTGGTCGGGGTTATCCATGATAGACAACAGTTAGTCCAGAGACCTCCTCTCCACCACAGCTTCAAATGTCTCCTGTTTGCAGCCAATCAGTGAACCAGCCTTCACGATCAGTTTGTTCAGTCTGTTTGTGTCACTGGCTCCGATGAGCGGATTGGCCACAACAGACGGGTAGAACATCTCCAACATTCTGCTGCACACGCTGAAGGATCTCAGCTTCCTCAGGAAATAGAGTCTGCTCATCCCCTTCTTGTAAACAGCAGTGCTGTTGGTTTTCCAGTTCAGCCTGTTGTCAGTGTTGACATGCAGGTATCTGTACTCCTCAACCATGCCCACGTCTCTTCCCAGGATGCAAAGGGGCTGCAGAGCTGTTCCCTTCCTCCTGAAGTCAATCCCCATCTCTCTTGTCTTGTCCACGTTCAGCAGCAGGCGGTTCTTTCCAGACCCCTCCACAAAGTCATCCCCCAGCGCTCTGTACTCTCCCTCCTGTCCATCACTTATACAACCAACAACTGCAGAGTCAGCAGAAAACTTCTGTAGGTGACATGACTCTGACTTGTACTGGAAGTCTGTGGTGTATAAGGTGAACAGAAAAAGAGACAGCACAGTCCCCTGTGGGGGCCCTATACCACTCAACAAACTATAGTCTGTCTGTCAGGTAGTGATCCAGGAGACTATGGATGCACAGACACCCATCACCTGCAGCTTCTCACCTAGTATCAGTGGCTGGATGGTGTTAAATGCACTGGGGAAATAAAAAAATGGGATTTTGACAGTGCCGCCACCGCCATCCAGGTCCAAAAGAGCTTGCTGCAGAAGAAAGAGGACAGCGTCGTCCACTCCCAGACGAGGCTGGTAGGCAAATTGTAAAGGGTCCAGAGAAGAACTCACCCACGGCCTCAGGTAGGCCAAGACCAGCACCTTCATCACATGGATTGTAAGAGCCACTGGGCGGTAGTCCTCAAGGCAGATGGATTTGACTTATTGGGGACCTGGACAGGGCAGGACATCTTCCACAGCAGCAGCACCCTCTGCAGGCTCAAGTTGAAGAGATACTGGAGAACACCAGACAGCTGACTGGCGCAGGTCTTCAGGACCCTGGGGCTGATGCCATCGGGGCCAGCAGCCTTGCGCTGGTAAAGCCCCTCCAACTGTCTCTTCACCTGGCCAGGTATGTATGTAAAGGAAGGGGGTGGTCAAGTGTCGGTGGGGGCAGAGAAAATATGCTGTACTGGTGGGGGGATTGGGCTGACTACAGGGGGGTGAGGGGGAGGTGTGGGACCAAAAGAAGGGGGGGGGGGGGCAATGAGGGGGTGTAGGGGGTTGGTTGAGTGGAAGAGGAAGCAGGGAATGGCTGTGAGCTAAAACTGTTGAAGTAACAGTTTAGCTTGTTTGCTCTCTCCTGGCTGCCTGGTGTTTGTCTTCTTCTCCCCCCACACCCTGGGATCTCTTTCATCCCTGTCCACACCTCCGTCATGTTGTTCTGTTGGAAACTGGCCTCCAGCTTCCTCCTGTAGGTGTTTTTAAACTCCCTCAGTTTATCCCGCAGTTTGTGCTGTACTTCCCTTAGCTGAGACCTGAAACCTTTCTTCTTCTCGTTAAGAAGAACTTTCTGGTCACGGTGATCCATGGTTTATGATTGGGAAAGGAGCGTACAGTCCGGGAGGGCATATGATGTTCTCACAGAATTTGATGTTTTCTGTGATACAGTCGGTCATGTATGTGGCTCACAGAGCACCCCCCAATCTGTAGACTCAAAGCAGTCCTGCAGTGCCTCCGCACCCAGCCTCCTGAGTCCACCTCCTCACAGTCCCTTTGTGGACAGGCTCAAAGCTCTGTTCCTTTCCCTAACTATCTCTAAACATTCAACACTCCACCATTGAACCGCTTTTTTTTTTTTTTTTTTTACTAGTTTTCCTGAACTTTTTGGTATTGTAGCCCTTGCAGCCATCTCAATTTCATTTCTTTCAACATAATTTGTTTCCTGGACTGAACTAATATACGAATCACTTGTTTCCATAAATCTTTTCCAGTCTGACTTTTGAAAATACACCTTCCATGAATATAATTTGTGCTCAACCTTACATCAATATTCATTTTAAATATGATTGAGTAGTGATCACTTCCAGTAGTACCTTCTCCATGCGCTTTCCACTCACACTTCGGAGCCATTCTACTGAACAAAATGTTGAGGTTTAATACTGACTCTTTACCAGTTCTAATATCAATCCTTGTCCTTCTGCCATCATTCAAACAAACAATGTTCCTATCATTCATTAGCTCCTCAATCACCTGTCCATTGTTGTCTGTCTTCCCCAGTTTATAACTCCAAGTGTAAACACATACAACTAATTTGACTCTGGCTTTTTTTTATCTCAAAAAGTATCAAAGTAAATACCTTTTGTCTATGTACTTTTTAGAACCATACAAAAAAGCCAGAGTCAAATTCTTTCTATGTCTTCACATTTACTTGGTGCTGATTCTGATTCACTGCGCCACTAAACCGTTAAATCTGAGCAAATGTAGTGATTTGCTAGCACAAGAGCATCACTGTGAAACTAGACTAATAAAGTCCCTCAAAAAGTTTTAAACTATTTTTGGGTAATGTACACCATTAAGTAGTCTAGCCTTGGCTATGGCTGTACTCATTGCATCGTTACCCACTGGCTTGTGGACTACCGTTTAGAATCCTTGAGTTTCTTGAGATTCACACCTGTTTCTTAATGTCAAAAAACTTTTTCTACAAAGACACACTGCCTCTGACTGTGATCCTAAAGTTTATGTGTCTGGTGAGAACATTCAAGTTTTCTCTCATGTCAAATATCTCTGTATCATCCTTGACTCCACCTTAACCTTCAAATAACAAGTGAAAACCTAATGCAAATATCGAAATACAATCTGGCCAATTTCAGGTATATAAGAAGATGCCTAACAAATTCAACAGCAAAACTATATTTTGATTCAATGATCACCCCCAACTTACTATATTGTATGACATGCTGGACTCAAGTAAAAGATACAACACTAAAGCCAGTTCTGTTAGACAGAAAACAATACTTTCCATCATTGTAACCTTTTTTTTAATTTTAAATATCGACTTTGATATAGGAGCTAGATGTTGTCTTAAATTTGATGTGTTTGGTAAAATAATAATGATATATATATATATATATATATATATATATATATATATATATTTTTTTTTTTTTTTTTTAATGAAAACTGAACTCCTGGCTGATATGGAAGAAGGAAATGAGGAGAGTGAACTAGCTTTAAAGGTGAGTTTTCTTTAAGTGTTTAAGTAGCCTAGTAAGAAACTGTATTTATTTAAGTATTAATTTTGTACATTTTGAACAGAGTTATGGACAATCATACGATATTCCGCTCTTTAATTATAATATAGTGTGTTATTGTATTTCTTTTACTTTTCCTCTTATCCCTTGGTGCTGCAACAGTGTCAATTTCCTTATTGTGAGATTAATAAAGGATTTTCAATCTTGAAACTTTGATTAATCACGATTTAAATATTGTAATCAATTGACAGCCCTAACTAAAACTGTATGTGTGTGTGTGTGTACTAAATCTTTAAACCAGAACGTGGTCATCCAGGTGACATTTTTATGAAACCAGGTTGTGCACTTCACTTAATGTAATCTATCAAAATTGCTTTGTGATCGGATTGAAAACAATGCATTGTTCAATTGAAAGCATTGCCAAACTGACCCACGGCACTCTATCACAAAAGCTAACCCATATAACGCCGTGTTTACGTGTGTTCCTGTCAGCGCTGTGTCCCTATACACACACACATCCACACACACACAGACGTCATCCTGTCCGCACACATCACGCACGCTTGTCTGGATGGAATGTGACGCCAAAGCTCTCGCGGAGTAAAACACCGGCCATTTTTCTCCATGTAGCTATAGCAGGGCACTTTGTGTTTGGGTAGTGTAACGTGAGTGTTGAGGTATCTTAGATAAGCACACAAGTTCTGGCAAGTTTATTTTTGTTATCCAAGCATCCAAACTTACAACAAACAGGACACACATTATGTTTGTGTTGACCGCTGCGACGTTGTTTCGCTGACATCCCTGTCCGGATAGATGCTTCTTGTCTAAACTGTCGCACAAATGGAAATGGTGCCTAGCCAGGAGAACCAGTTCGTACCCAAAGAGGTGAGGTTAAATCGCGTACCCTGCTGCCTAGGTTGGAGACTCAGGCTCTTGGCGTTAGCTGTCACCATTGTAGACCATGCTCATTAATAATGGCAAAAGTTTTGCCCCACTTTGGGAGTTGGCGATCTTGGTGTAGCTATCGTTCAGAGGCTATCTCTCAGTTGCTAACACTTGGACGGCCTATCGTGACATGGCTAACTGACGTTATAACGCTTGCTAACATCGGCTAGCTTCAGTGCATCTCAGATAAAGTGAGTTTATGACGGTCAGTTAAAGCTTTAACACAATTATAATTAAGTTATCTAGCCTTTGAACATCAGAAAACTCCTGAGCTTTTAAAAATGTGGTTGACAGTTATCCCCCAAAACAGACATTTGTCAACAGTAGTTAGCCCCAAGTAACATTAGCTTATGTTAGCTTTTCAAGTGGTTGATGGCAACAACTCAAGCTTATCTAACGTTAGATGTTTTTGAAGTTGCTAAACCCAATGCAAAAAGCTACATCGATGAACCAGGCTGGCCGTGTTGAAGCAACGTTTAGCTACCCCTAATGCTAGCTTTATAATGCTGGATAACGTTACTTTGTTCCTTGTCCGTGTTTGCAAATTGTTTTGAATAGAATTTGTGGCATTACTGTGAACGTTAGCTTGTCACATTTGCAAGCTAACGCTAATGTTAGCGGATTTGACTAGCTAACGTTATTTTTTATTTCGTGTAATAATGTTAGTATCAATATTGGTCTGAAATGTTCGCCCTTCCTATTTTGAACTCAGATGTCACAGTGTTTCTTACGTTAGTTTATCCTGCAATGTTTGCATCGGTGGGAAGCTGCCGACGTACAATATGATCCTTGCGTAACATGTAACAATCTTTTACTCTACGATGGTTGTATGTTGTCGAAGTAGAAAATGAATTTGCTAACGTTACAGCTGCTGTAAACACCATTAATGTTAATTTGTGTGCTGTCGTGTTGGCTCAGATTAAGAGTGGATTTTAGCAAAAAGGTCCTAGAATATTCTTTTGGCATGACAGCCATATTCAAGTGTTATTTTGTATTTACGTATATGTATAGGGTAACGTGAAGTCCTATTGTTTGATTTGTTTTATAGCACTTTGGCTGCATTTACGTCAGCTGCAGAGTCATACATCAAGAATAGGACGTCACTCGTTGACATTGGGGCTGGTGGAAAAATTGGATTCTCTGATGAAGCACTGCCCACACTTGAATTTTTAATGTTTCATAGTAATAGTATAGCCTTTAGCTACTATTGATCAAATCTAATAAAGCTGCAAGCTTTTATTTTTTTAAAGACAGATGTCTCGAGCTTGTAAGGAGGAAATAGGTTTGTTTGCTAAAAACTTTGGCCGTAAATTAGGATTTTTCAGAATTTCAGCAAAGTTAGAAAACTCTTGTTTTCTATTTGTTTGAAATAGATGTGAAACCTGTTGTTGAAACTTTAGCAGCAGTTTTCCTGCAGTTAAGTTTTTAAATTTTTTTTAAATTTCAATTTTTTTTTTTTCCCAACAAGTTAAGTACGTGTGTTCATGGGTATCAGAAAAACATTTTTCCCATTGCAAACGTCATAATTCACGTCACTTCCTGTGGGAAACTCGGGCTAGATTTTGCTAACAGAGTTTCCCAGTTGGTGACGTGTTGTTGACAACTGACATTTAATGTTGTCATGTTTGGTTCACTGAAAATATTTAAATGACGATAAACTGTTTATGGTGGTCAAACACCTCTGCCAAGAAACCTGAACAGACATAACATGTTTCAAATTATTCATATTTAGGCCTATGTATAAAAAAATCTGTCCTTTCTTGTTTGTTGTCCTGCAGATAACTCAAACAAACACCAGTGCGGATGTGTTGTTTGTATGCACGTACAAGGAAACAGCAGCAAACCTTTATCGCGGCCTCCATGTTTTTACACTCCTTATGCTCTAGGCTACGCCCAACAGTTGGTGGCAGTCATGCAACAAGTTGTTATGCCAATATAACAGGAGAAGAACACTCATCGTGTGAACGCTGGCAGTCAGAAAAAAAAAAGTAATCACGGGGGGCGGTCGCTGATATTCCCAGGTGGCATAAACGCACCATTGAATCAGCTGGCCATCAATATACATCAGACTATTTTTTAGCTCTATAGACATACTGGTTGGACAGGAACATAAAGGGAAATATAACTTCCAATATTCCAATATACTCTGTTGCTGAAATTGATGGAGAGGTTACAAATTATTGACTAATGTTGTAGAAAAAGGCATGAGCTCAAGGGTTGGTAATTCAAGTTGCAGTTTGGTGTTGATGGTGGTGTGGGATTCCAGAGGATACTCAGAGCTTTTTGTTGTTGATTCCATGAAACTTGTGAGGAGAGACGCTCATTTAATAATCACAGTTATATAATAACACTTACACAAACAACCCTGTAACATTTAAGGTGGGGTGGCTAGTGAATGACTTTGTATTTTTGATGGAATTAAAATGGTGTTAAAGTAATATTGGCATATCCTCATGCTCTTTCATAAGAAGAACATTTCAATTATCTTGGATTTTAAGATGCTTCTTGACTTGTCAAATTGCATTTTTTTGGATACTGTAGTTGATCCAAGTTAATTTCCTGTTTCTAAAATGTGAAGAGTTCTCTGCATCAAGTACTTTTTATTTGTAATACTTTAAGTACATTTTTCTGATTAAACACATGTTTACTTAAGTAACATTTTCAATGCATTACTTTTACTGGTAATATAGTATTTCTACAATGTGGTATTAGTACTTTTATTTACTTAAAGGATCCGAATACTTCATCCACCACTGCTTGCCACAGTGTCAGGTTAAGTCTAAAAATGTGCCACCAGCAATAAATTGTATTTTAATTAGAATTTTGGCTTTAGGTAAATTCACAACCAGCATCTCTGTTCTGTTGTGATTTTGTGTGTGTGCCATATGCAGTTGTAGTTAGGTTACATTTTGTTAAATTAAGATTTAATGGAAACTGATATTTTACAACCTTACAGCCTGTCATTATTTTTTTGCCATTTAGAATCCGTTGCAGCTGTACAGAAATGCTGTCTGTGCTTTGCAGTACATGTGGTTTTATGTCGGCACCTTGTGATTATATGCACGGTAAAAATAACCTTTAATCTCATAATACACTTGTGTGTTGTCAGCTGCAGCTACTTCATAGGACCTGTCACATTTTGCCAAGATCACAAACCTCAAAGAGAGGTTTGCAAAACAGGAATAACTTGAATATATGTTCCTGTAATTATGAACCTTTCATCAGGTAAGAGGTTGCTTTTTCTAGCCAAACAGTGATGGGTGTAGGCAGACAAGTCAGGCTAATTTAGCCTAAATCTGCTTCATGTTTTACAACCTATTTCCTTGTTGCGTTTGTTTTATATTGTTCTTAACCCTGAATATCTCCATATATCATTAGGGTGTGTTTTGGAGTTGCAGACAGAATATTTTTGATGAGATGAAGAGGATTTCTCAGGTAGCCTTGCCTTGTGTGTGGTGTGGGAGAGAGAAAAAGCATGGCGTTAAATAAAGTACTGTAGATGCATGTAGCGGCACCGTGAGAACTTTCTTTATCAAGAGTCAGCCTCACAAACCGCTTTATCAAACATAAGAGACATGCAATGTAACAATCACCACTTCAATGATATACTGGAAGTTGTGTCCTGTAAAACAAATTCAAAAAAGAAATAATAATATTTGAAATTGAAATGCCCATACAAACATACCAATAAAGTACTTGAGTTAGGGTTCTGAAACCAAAAGGATAGTATTATTTTTTGTTCCTTACTTCATTGAGCAATAGAATGTTGTCTAAAATTAGGCCCAACTTCTCAAATACAGCTGTGTTTATCATTAATATTACAATAGTACAGTATTATTTAAATTAGGCAGTATCTGATCAAGAAGAAAAGTAAACAAGATTAGAGTGTGGGACAGTTTTCAATAGCCTAGGTAAGTATTCAATGTAAATTAAAAATAAAATAAAAATGTAATCATATACCAAAATGAGGCTTTTTTATACCTTATTTTTTAGGACTAGAAGACAGTTTTTCTAAATAATAAATAAAAACTTTGCCTAAATACCATAGTCTAGTCTAAATTTGTTACCATTCTCACTTAATTGTAATTAACTGATTAAATAAGTAAACAAGATTATAAATCTAATTAAATATTCTATTCCATCTTCTGATATTTTCTTTTTTGAGGCTTTGACACATTACAGTACTGAGGCATGACACGAGGTGGTATTTTTCTTTTGCTTACTGCTGTGTTTCTGATATGTGTCGTCTTCCTAACCGTTTATTCTAACACTCAGCCTTTCGCTAGTACATTGTGCAAACAACACAAAATACAGAATGAAAATGTTATGTTAATGTTTTCCCTCATCTTGATTTGCAGATCCAAAATGCAGCCGAGGAGCCCAGAGTGCTGTGTATCATTCAGGATATCACCAGTGCAAAGACGGTCAATGAGAGGCTGACCCTCAACCTGCCTGCTTCTACCACCCTCTCCAAACTATATGAAGATGTTGCCCACAAAGCTGGATATGTGAAAGCCACTTTTGACCTTGCTTGGGGAAACTCGCCCGACATGGTTAGGAAATTCATTAATCCCTTTTGTTTCTGCCAACATGTGAAAATGGTTTTCCACATACATCTTCCATTCTGTGTTATTATGGATCTCAACTGGGTTGTAGGCTGACGTTTTAGAGAGAGTGAGAGAGACATACGGACACAAGTTTGTATGTGCAAGGACAGGCTGTAGTTCAAGCAACAAACGAGTCAGTCTCATGGGGGGGGGGGGGGGAAGAGAGTTTACTATATTTATTTTACACATACTACCCAAATTGTTATTATGCAAAGTTAGTTGAAAATTGCCAAAGTGTCTGTGAAGAGGTTACAGTTTATTTTTCATTCATGCTATTGGTGTTCAAAAAAGGATTTTGCCATACCGTCGTTCTCTTCTATAAAGAGAACAAAGTGGGTAAGAATGGCGTTGCTAAGGGAGAGCACTCTTATATGAATGAATGCATTCTTAATGCGCTCCCTCAGTGTTGTCTATATTTGTTGCATATCACTCCCTTTTCTTAAATGAGCACAAGCTAATCCTGCTGCTGACCCAGGCCAAAGCCCGGTGCTGTGTCTGTTGTTATCTCACTGATTAGGTCAGTGGATTAAGCCACTGTATGTTTCCACTGCAGCACTTTGCTTGCTTGTCTTCAGCACACCCGGGAGAAAGACAGAAAGTCTTTTGCAACATAGCATTGCTCTCATGTTGGCTTCAAGCAACTTTCATTTTACGCGTCAATACAGAGAATTTGCTGAAATGATATGGGGGGGAATCTAAGTCGTCTTGTGAGCTCATACAATTTGTAGACTTGTTTTTGAAGGTGGTTGTCTACATTTTCCAAGGATTGTTTTGATGGTATTTTTATTTTAACTCTGCCTCCCTTTAGGTGCCACTGGACCACAGCAGTGAGATGCCCCTTTCAGATTCTGGGTTTGAGCCTGGTGGGAAGAGGAATTTCCTCCAGCTCACGGACAAGGATGGAGAGCAGCCCCAGATTGCATCGGTGAGTAGTACAAGATTATCAATTAGTTCCTAATTTCCTAGTAACATTTTGCTAGTGCTAGTGGAGTGAGTTTGGTTTTTGAACTTAAAGTTGTAAAAGTGTTAATAAAAGGTTGCTTGTTGTATTTATGCGTGCAGGATGAGTCAGGAACAGCAGACAGCAGTGGGCTGGATGACAGTTCCCAGGAGCGGATAATCGGGCCCCTACCGAGAGATGGCACTGCAGGCTGCAGTGGTGACTACAGCAGTCCGTCTTACTCCTACTCGTCCATCCTCAACAAATCTGATACGGGTGAGGTCTTGTCTCCTGTTTGTCACCTTACATACAACTCCAGCTATCCTCTTACTACTTGTCTCTTGCCTCTCTTCTTCCCTCCCCCCAGGTTACGTAGGTCTGGTCAACCAAGCTATGACCTGCTATTTGAACAGTCTCCTACAAACTCTGTTCATGACCCCGGAGTTCAGAAATGCGCTCTACAAGTAAGTAAACTCGCAAAGTCATTCTGAAGTTTTACTTGCGAAGTACAACTTTTAATATTTTTTTAACCCCTGTCCAACTTCAGCTGGGAGTTTGAGGAGACTGAAGAGGATCCAGTCACCAGTATACCCTACCAGCTGCAGAGGCTGTTTGTTCTGCTGCAGACTAGTAAGAAACGGGCGATCGAGACCACCGATGTGACGCGGAGCTTTGGCTGGGACAGCAGCGAAGGTGAGCATTTGTACTCCCCTGTGGCTAGGCTCACATGTCCTGTCTGCATTTTTTTTCTTGTGAAAGGAGAGACCATATTCCTCTGTATCTGTACACTCAATTACACCTTTTGTGTGTGTGTGTTTTTTTGTTTTTGTTTTTAGCTTGGCAGCAGCATGACGTCCAGGAGCTGTGCAGAGTCATGTTTGATGCCCTGGAGCAAAAGTGGAAGCAGACAGAGCAGGTAGAAGAAAGCAAGAACTTTTCCTAGACTTAAGGCAACAACAACTGCCCCCCCCCCCCCCCTCCAATGAAAACAAAAGAGCTACTGTGGGGAAAGTGAAATGTGCTAATAAGCCCCTAGCTGTTTCTTATCTCAGGAGTGAATTACAAACTGCAAACACTTAATCCAATGTGCGTATTCACAGCCATGTGGTCTGTACACACAAGCTCTTGGTTACCACAGAATAAATGCATGTGATTGAGCCCCATGAAAAAACAATAACAAACTACTATAAAGGATACTTACCACTAGTGGGGCAATACATTCAAAGTTGTTTTTAATGTATTTATTGTATCTATTTTTAATCTATCGTTTTGGATGGCAGTTGGTTTCACATTGGTGCCTCCTTTTATAGAGAGCAAATGTAGCAGGAAGAGAACATTTCGCAACTTAAACAGATGCTGTATTGTTACAAGTGAAAAATGGCTGAGAAGGCCTGACTGTCATGCCTCATATCCTCAGGCTGACCTGATCAACCAGCTGTACCAGGGGAAACTGAAGGATTATGTCCGTTGTCTGGAGTGTGGCTATGAGAGCTGGAGGATTGATACTTACCTGGACATCCCTCTTGTGATCAGACCCTTCGGAGCCAGTCAGGCCTACGGCAGTGTGGTGGGTTTTCTCTCCACATTTCCTTCCTTTAAACATTTAACACATTGGCAGCCGTGATTTAAATTAACAATAAACAATCAGTCAAAACTACTGCCTTCAATTCGGTACTGGCAGCTTAGTTTAAAACAGTTAACGACCATTTAGTATTTTGGATTCCATCTAAATGGGCCTGAAACAATGTTTTCTTCCACAGGAAGAGGCTTTGCAGGCTTTCATCCAACCAGAAACTCTTGACGGGCCCAACCAGTACTTCTGTGAACGCTGCAAGAAGAAATGTGACGCCCGGAAGGTGAGCACACTTAAAATGGGATGTGGGAGTTGTGTTCAGTAAAGACAGTGTTCTGCTATTGACCCGCCTGATGCCTCTCTACACAGGGTCTGAGATTTCTGCACTTACCCTACCTGCTGACACTGCAGCTGAAGCGGTTTGATTTTGACTACACCACTATGCATCGCATCAAACTTAACGACCGCATGACTTTCCCTGATGAGCTCGACATGAGTCCGTTCATGGATGTGGAAGATGAGGTGAGAGCAGAAATGGCAATACCTGTTTCCACCACTATTTTTGATTTTATGTTTGATTAATAAGTCTTCAGAGTAGTGAATGTTTTGTGGCTTAAATCAAATGTGTTTTTTCTTCTTCTTTTCTATCTCCTGTTAGCCATCCATAACACAACATAAGAAGTGGTTATGTTTTTATGCCGGAGGCATTATGTTTTTAGGTTGTCCGTCTATCCCATTCTTATTCTCGTGAGCGTGATATCACAGGACATCCCTAAACGGAATCTCTTCACATTCTACACAAACATCCGCTTAGTCGCTTCCAGATGATATCTTATACAGAAAAATATTTTCAGTTGTAATCTTTTGTAATCCATTGGGTGTTGACATTCTCAAGTGTTAAATCCACTATAGTGTTCTGTCCAGGACTGGATCACATGCTGGATACCTCCCGCTGGGGAAATATTTATACCCTCTCAATACTAATACATCTAGTAGTGAGGGAACAACATATGATACCCCTGTATAATTCTTTTTTTTGGTGCATAATATAGTGCTTCTGTGTTCATTAGTATGAAACAACACTAGGGCTATATACATGTACAAACACCTTTTAGGCCATAATGACAACACCAGATATGTAACCGGTATCTGCTGTTTTTAATTTGATCAAGTAAAAAGAAAACACCTGGGATTTGAGTTTGTGACACATTTGAACCCCTCACAATTATTGTTTTTGAAATGACCGCCTCTCTAGAAGTCACCTCAGACAGAGAGCTGCACTGACAGTGGAGCAGAGAATGAAGGAAGTTGCCACAGCGACCAGATGAGCAACGACTTTTCCACCGATGATTGTGTGGATGAGGGCATCTGCTTGGACAGCACTGGCAGCACAGAGAGGGTGTTGAAGCCAAAGGTAATCCTCTTGACCACTTGCTAAATACAGTATATATTTGTGTATAGTTGTTATTATCCTTGTTTTTTGAAGAGTGTGTGAAAGTGCATATAACTAGAGATGTCCCAATCAAGTTTTTGAAAGCTAAAACAGCTAAAAATGAAAAAGCTTTTACCTGCTGCTAGGATATTCTTATAACCTGCATAAATAAAAGAAGAAAACCCCCTGATAAATAGAGATGCTTTCATACTGGACATAAGGGGTCGTTTGAGAATAAAAATGATGTGAATCGCTGAGGCAATGACTTCCGCAGGCACCAGCTCTCAACACAATTGAACAGATTGTGGATCACTGTTTTATACACCACCATCATCAAAACTCCAAATGATTTAGTTCAATTTCCTCAGAGTTTCAGAGAGCAGTTGAGCTCTACTAAAGGCCCTTAATGCCTCCCTATGTTGGTGTTTCCTCTACATCGTCTCCCATCTGTAGTTGCTGTGGCAATATCGTAGTGATGGGGGAGACTCCTGGAAATGTTATTGAGCAACTGTCTGCTGGCAGACAAAGCTGAAAAGTTTAGTGTAGTTGTTTCTCAGAACATAAAAAACTAACTACATAAACACATAAAACCCTATAAAAACCCCAACCAAAGTACATATACGCAAATGTTGACTAACAAAATCAAGTGCTAGTGTGCAAAAGAATCATAATGCATAATAAAAAATTATTGCCAAGTTATGTCATGCATTACGTCCCTCTCCTTGTTACATGAAATGTCTGTCTTTCATTCATAATGTGCACTGCACTTTCCAGATGATGACCCAGCCAGCACTTTGCAGGTCACAGTGTTTTTGTTTCATAAAATTGAAATATGAGCTGTATCTCCCTGCTGTGCATGCTTTCTTCTGCTTTTTCAATGTGACTGTAGCTTTGCAAATAAAGCATATCTTCAGCTTATATCTTGTTATTGCAAGTGTGGTATCATTAGTAGATGTCCCTGTTGTCAGCATCAGTTAATCCTGCATGTTGAGCATCAACAAACCAAAGCTTGGCTGTTGCTTTTCTGTGAACAATAAGATTTTCTCTGTCTATTCTCAGAGTTTACTGACCTTTGAGCTGTTCTCCGTCATGGTCCATTCTGGGAGCGCTGCAGGTGGCCACTACTACGCCTGCATCAAATCCTACAGTGATGGCCAGTGGTACAGTTTCAACGATCAGCATGTTAGCAAGGTCAGCCTCAGCCCTCAGTAACCTGTTTTGTCCTCTTGCAGCTCTTCAAATGTCGGTCAGAAAGACTCACCAGACTATATCAGTGTTGGTCATCAGTTAGTCATAAACTAAGCAAACAACGTCAGATTAATTTTAACATTCTAGTTACCATTAACATGGTTGTATCGTTTGAATGATTCAGTATGGTTCTGTGCATTGCTGTTGGGCAGATCACCCAAGATGATATCAGGAAGACACATGGCGGGTCCTCAGGGAGCAGAGGCTATTATTCCAGTGCCTTTGCAAGGTGAGTTATCAATCATATCAAAGTCAAGAGGTTCATGTTCATTCTTTGTTCATTTTCTTTCATGTTTCTTTTGAAGCATGTAGCAGCTTCTCTTAGGGCTGACAGAACTATATTTTCTCTTTCTCTCTCTCTGACATGTATTAATATGACATTCTTTTTTTCCCCAACAGCTCTACAAATGCATATATGCTTATTTATAGATTGAAAGATCCCTCAAGGAATGCAAGTAAGAAATTAATTAAATTCAATCTGCTGTAGGTAGTGGCAAAATTACTTTTGCCTATATGGTAGTGTAAGAGACTTGTTGGAGGCATTGTGATCATGTGATTAATTGGATAATTCCGTCCTATTATGTTCATTTAAGTGACTATTTTTCTAGCCCTGGCGCTTTAAGAACCAATAGCTTGAGATCTTGTCCACCTTGATGTGCCCCACACCAGTAGAAACAATACCATTACATCCCTTCAGTGTGGCAGGCTTATGCAGATGTTAATTTTTATGTTTCTATTACTAGGGTTGCCTTGAATGTGCTGATCTTAGAATTAATATGCAGTTTTGATGTGTACCCTGTCTGTTCCGACTGCAGAGTATTTATCTGCAGAAGACTTCCCAGAGCACATAAAGAGTTTGGTTCAAAAGGAGAAAGAATCCGAAGAACAGGAAAAGCGACAGAGGGAGATTGAGCGCAACACCTGCAAGGTACGTGGTCCTTTTGGATCTGTTCAAGATTTATTGTTTTGCTTCTCATTGAGCACCAGTTGACGCGTTGCCTTTCTTTTTAAAGCAATTTTAACTGTTATTGCTCTCACCATTTTTACCTCCAGATTAAGCTTTTCTGCATGCATCCTGTAAAGATGATGATGGAGAGCAAGCTGGAAGTACACAAAGACAAAACTCTCAAAGAAGCAACAGAAATGGCCTACAAGGTTTGTTGGTTTATTGGATTTTTTTTCCCAACAACATAGCTAATCAATACATTTCTTCAGCTGACCTTTGGTTGTTAAATGTAAGAGTAAAAACTATTATTTTTTGCATTATTGTGTTGTACCACTGTGTGTGTTCTGTACCTCAGCTGATGGAGCTGGAGGACTTGGTCTCTCTGGACTGCTGCCGCCTGGTAAAGTATGACGAGTTCCACGAGTACCTGGAGCGCTCTTACGAAGGGGAGGAGGACACACCGATGGGCCTGCTGCTGGGAGGAGTCAAGTCCTCTTATATGTTTGACCTACTGCTTGAGACCCGCAAACCAGAGCAAGCGTTCCAGCCTTACAAACCTGGAGGTCAGTAGCCTGCTTCTGTTGGATTATACTCATCTTGTTTTACAAGGGCTGTCCCTAATTATGTGCAGTTACTTAAAAAAAGTATGATTTTAAAGCCCAGGAAGCAGAGTCCTAATGTAGTCTCCACTTAATGCAGACCAACGCTGATAGTTGTGAGCAAATGGACTGTACACACCAATGATGGATGTAGATGTTCAAGTATCAGTGCTGCCAAACAATTAAAACATTTTATCGTGATTAATTGGATTAATTTCATAGTTAACTCACAATTAATTGCAATTTTTAATCTATTCAAAATGTCCTTTGATTTTCTTTTTGTCTTATTATTATTTTTTTGTCATTATAATGCTCTTATCAACATGGAAAAGTTGAAAAGCTTGCTTTGTGTGAATGTTTTTTAATTTTTTTTAAATTGAAAACAACATTGTCATACAGCCTACTGTAGTGTTCAATTTACACAACATTCTCACTTGGAGCAAATGATCTGTCATACAATGTTACACCATCAATGTCCATCAAGAAAAGGGTTAAAAAAAAAAAATACTTTCACGAGGGGGCGGAGAATTGGCATCAGCTGTGTGCTTGGCCATCAAGTGGTATTTCAGACTGGACGTGCTGCGATTATAGCTCAGTTTACAACAACTAAACACACAGATCACTTTGGTCTTGTCAATGGAATCATTTGGCAACTTTTACAAAGTAAACTTTCCATTCAGAAACTTAATGGCATCCATTTGGGCGTCTCCCGCTTTCCATCCACTCAAAACGTAACGTTACTGCTCCTCGGCCGGCTTGCAAGCCCAAACAAGTGTGTGCGGCCTGTTTTATTTCCGGTCTAGCTCGATCCGGTGTGGTGTTGTAGTTTTTCTAAATTTACTAGTTGTTTCAACAGCATGTGAAAAAAAGTTTTAAAGGTTTGCTAGGCCGAAAAGAACTTTAATCTCCATAAGAAATTCACGCCATTAAAATGGGTTAATACTGTAAATGACGTGTTTAACTGAAAGTACTATTAAATACCAATCAAATGAATATAATTGCTTTGTCTGGGTGTGTTTCTGACTTTCTACAGAGGTAATGGTGAAGGTCCATGTTGTGGATCTGAAGAGTGAGAACATCGCCTCTCCAGTCAGTGTTCGGGCGTACTTGAACCAGACGATCACTGAATTCAAGCAGCTTATTGCACAGGTGTCCTCCTGCTCAGTTTCTTAACCGCCCCTATTCTTACTTTCTAAACTTTTAAATACCAAAAATTGTGTAAAATAAGTTGTATGTATTAGCTGTAAGAAAGTGATCAGTCTGTCAGACCTTAGCCTTATGAATGTGTCTCTTCCCAGGCTACAGGGCTATCTGCAGAAAGCATGCGTGTGGTCCTGGAGCGCTGCTATAATGACCTGCGGCTCCTATATGTTCCAAACAAGACACTGAAAGCTGAAGGGTTCTTCAGGAGTAACAAGGTCCCCACATTTTCTTTTAAGTCTCACTTATGTGCTGCCATGTTTCCAATGTGTTGCGCCGTTTTTGTATCCGAAAATCTACTTGAACACTTGTTCACATTCGTGTTTCATTTTGTTTTTTTTATCAGGTTTTTGTAGAGAGCTCTGAGTCGACAGATCATCAGGTTGCTTTTACTGACTCAGTCTTGTGGAAACTGTTGGATCGTCACGGAAATACAATTCGGCTCTTAGTCTTACTGCCTGAGCAGTCTCCTGGTACCTTGGCCAACAGAACTCTTTGCCAAAACGTAGGAGGTGACTGTGATGTGCCCCTAGAGGGTTCAAATGGTAACAGGAAATCTGTAGATGCTATCCTCGAGGAGAGCACAGAAAAGTTAAAGAATCTGTCGCTGCAGCAGCAGCAGCAGCAAGGCTCCAGCCCCAGTGACAGCCAGAAAAGCTCTGAAACCAGCGACTTTGAACATATTGAAAGCCCAACCCAAGAGGACTCAAACTCTTCACTCTGTGTGGCTGCAGACAACAGAGAGTTGGAGAACCGGATCAGGGCCACAGCGGGGGGCAGCAGCAGCGCCTCCTCTGACCCTGAGAACCACTTTGCCTGTGAGGAGCGCTCGGACTCTGAGGTGAACAATGACCGCAGCACCAGCTCAGTGGACAGCGACATCCTGAGCTCCAGCCACAGCAGTGACACACTCTGCAATGCAGACAGCGGGCCCCTACAGCTGGCCAATGGCTTGGACTCGCACAGCATCACAAGTAGCCGTCGCTCCAAAGCCCATGAGGGCAAAAAAGAGACCTGGGACACTGCTGAAGAAGACTCTGGAACCGACAGCGAGTATGACGACAATGGGAAGAGCAAGGCAGAGGCTCAGTACCTGTACTTCAGATCAGAGCCTTTTTCTCAGGATGACTCCTCATCGGAGGCACATAAATGTACGAACCTTCTATTTATGATGCAGTTTAAAGGGTTAATCTTCCTTAAGGAAGCGCAATTTGTTGAAATACATGTCAAGGGGCAAATTACTACAATGACCTTCTTGCAGAACTTGATTAAACTAGCGTTGACAATATTGGGCAAGTGAAATTTGTTGATCTGTGTTTTATTTCCTCAAGAATGCTTAATTGTTTCTGGTGATCTGCTTCAGGTTTAGTGGTTCACGTGGACAAGAGAATAACATTAGCAGCTTTTAAACAGAACCTGGAGCCATACGTTGGGGTCACCTCCACCCAGTTTAAGGTGTTTCGGGTGTACGCCAACAACCAGGAGTTTGAGAGTGTACGGCTCAACGAAACGCTCTCATCGTTCTCTGATGATAACAAGGTCAGAATCAGATTTAGAATTGATTTGTCAGATTCTTTTGTGTTAGAGTTGGAAGGTACTTGACTTAACTTGCACATTTTGTGAATTCCCATAGATAACTATTCGGCTAGGAAGAGCACTGAAAAAGGGTGAATACAGAGTGAAAGTGTATCAACTACTGGTGAATGAACCAGAGGTATGACCCAAATGGCTTTTCTGTCACTATGCTCAAAAATATCGGTAGTTGATATGACCTGACTTGCTGAACACAAATTGTGTGTGTCTGTGTGTCCGTCCGTCGGTTTCCCAGCCCTGCAAGTTCCTCGTGGACACGGTGTTTGCCAAGGGCATGACTGTCAGACAGTCTAAAGAGGAGCTGCTCCCTCAGTTGAAAGAACAGTGTAAGCTTGACCTTAGCATTGACAGGTAAGACTTTTTATTAGTACACATTCATAGAAAGAGAGGAAAAAGTGTTGGTGTTTACATGTGCGTGTGTGTGTGTTTGTGTGTGTGTGTTTAGAGTTCGTCTCAGGAAAAAGACGTGGAAGAACCCAGGAACGGTGTTTCTGGACTACCATGTCTATGAAGAAGACATCAGCATCTCCTCTAACTGGGAGGTTTTCCTGGAAGTTCTCAATGGTAACACTCATTCTGCGATTTCTTATTTTTTATTTCAAATATGTTACATTGGGTTAAAGGGTTAATTGGGTTTTTTTTTTTTCTTGGACTTCCAAATTACTACAAAAGTTGTATTGCTAAATGGACAGCTTAAAGCATAACATTTACTTTTTAGCTAGGGGGAATAAAATCCCAGAAAGTCTTTTTTTCACTTTGGCATTAATAAAATTAAGTTCCAATGTGCTTCGAATGTTATTTATAGAGTTGGCTAGTGGAGGCAGGGGCTCCCAGTAATGAGCTACATTAAAGTAGTAAAACAAGAATCTCCGCATTTTACAACCAACTGTCAAAAGTAAAGTTGCATTACCAGAACTACAGCTAATAATCACTGAAGTGACTGTGAGCGAGAATGTCCTGCTGTGTGTCACCATGACAGCTTAAGAAGTGCTCGTTGTGGGGTTTTGAGCCCTCGGCGTTGTCTGTCAGGTGATATAATTTATATTTATATGATATAGATTTGATAAGTGATATGGTGATAAGTTTGGTTGTGGGTATCTGTCCGCAGCAACAACAAAAATTGTATGCACAATTATAATAGTTTAGACTATGACAATTTACCTCAAGGGAGCTCAAGAAAGTCCTGAAAAGGAATAAATAGAGCTTGAAAAGGTGTTAAAAGTCCTTGAATATATTTAGACAAACAGTTTATTTCTTTCTTTTGTTCTTTCAGTCGTTCGTTCTTTCTTTATTTATTTCTTTCTTGTTCACTGAGGAATTGTAAGTCTGTCTGTTTTTTGGAAACCCATGACATGAAGTTACAAATATCAACAGATGAACTAGTACCAGCGTACCAAGAAGCATGTTCTTTCTGTAGGTAAAGTTTGAGGCAAATTAAAATCCTCGACCTATGGTCTGTTATGATCCTTTTCTCAGAACCGGAGAAGATGAAGTCCATGTCGCAGCTAGCTGTCCTGACCCGGAGATGGAGACCCGCTGCAATGAAGCTGGGGCCCTTCCAGGAAGTTATTCTGGAGAGCAGCAGTGTAGAAGAACTCAAGGAGAAGGTATGGCTGTGTCCTGCTGGATTCTTTTCACGGTTTGTCACATAATTTAAACTTGAAATTTGTTTAACCATAAAAACAATTACAGGGCTATCATGCTAGTCAACCAACATTGCAAACATAAGCAAAATGCATAAACGAAATAACACATCTTACTACATTCCATAATAAAAACTGAATGCGTGGATGCAGCGTCTCTGTTCAGTTTTACTGCTGCAACGGTTCACATTGAGATATGCACAACCATTGTCACTGAAAGCAAA
Source organism: Etheostoma cragini (assembly GCF_013103735.1). Taxonomy (NCBI): domain Eukaryota; kingdom Metazoa; phylum Chordata; class Actinopteri; order Perciformes; family Percidae; genus Etheostoma; species Etheostoma cragini. The sequence continues at coordinate 19,028,959 of NC_048407.1, read as the reverse complement.
ATCATTACTTAGTAATGTAGGAGATGAGGTGACGCTCAAAATTTGTAAAAATGCGCTCTGCGCGCCATTAAAAATTCTCCCGGCTTACACTCCACTACATCTCAGAGGCAAATATTGTCCTTTTTACTCCACTATAGCGTGGTATGCTGGATACTCAGCAGCTGACAAAAAGCACTGCAGAAGATTATTAACACTAAACTGAAAATCATTAGCTGCCCTCTCGCTACCTCTCAGAGCAAAAAACAGTTTTAAGACAGTTCTCACCTCGGCCACCATCTCTTCGATCTCCTGCCCCCGGGGAGACAACACGGTTCCATCAGAACACCAACCACCAGACTCATGAACGGTTTCTTTCCAAAAGCCTTCAGACATTTAACAGACATGTGTGTGTCTCTGTGCGTCTGGTACAGCAACTACCTACCCTTGTTCTATGAAAAATGCTGAATTAATGTTTGTCCTATATGTGGATGTGTGCAATATAGTTTTCTTTTAAACACAGCTAACAAGGGCACTCGTAGTTTTGTTGTTTTTATTGTAATAAAATCAAATTTAGGCTTCTTATATTATCGGTTAGGTTAGTATTAGTTACTAACATAGTTGCTCTGCAGATTCAGGTTAACAATACAAACTATAATCAATAAATAAATTCAGTTATTCTATCAATAAGGCTTTAATTTGTTCCCCAGGGGCAAATTCAGATGCTACACAGCAGTATGCAAAGTAATGTACAGTATATAAATAAATTAAAAGCCTGCACAACTAGTTCTGTCTTGTCACCTTTATCACTACAGTTGTCAGATCTGAATCTTGACCATTAAATGGCCTTTAGTGACGAATTTCTTTCCTCTGTTTCCAGCTAAGTGAAATGAGTGATGTTCCTCTCGAAAGCCTAGAGTTTGCAAAGGTATGTGAAATGCAGTGCCTCACACAGGACACTTATTCTCATCTTCATATCTATTCCATCTCTGACTGAGAATCCACCCGTCTGTTCTGTGCAGGGTAGAGGAACATTTCCTTGTGATATATCTGTGTTGGAGATCCACCAGGATTTGGACTGGAACCCTAAGGTGTCAACTCTCAACGTATGGCCTCTGTACATCTGTGACGACGGAGCTGTGGTATTCTACAGGTAAAACAATTACAGTCCACAATTAAGTACTGCTTAATGTTTCTCTTCCAGTGCTCAGACACACAACTATGGTCAAGCAGTAATTTGTCATGAATATCTCCTATTCGTATTTATTCATTTGAGTGTAGTGATTTGGGATTAGGCATGTGCCAGTATATTTTTAAATAACTTGATGGTGTAAAATATCTGTTTTCACGAATATTATCACAATTGCTAATATCAAAGCATAAATTAAATGAAAACAGTTAATCCAAAATAAAACAATTTATTTTCTTTATTTGGAAGTGAACCAAAGAAGAACTGTGTTGACACAGTAACATGTACATCAGATGACATCAGAATACATATACATTAGCAGCATAACTGCTTTTTCTATCTTCCTTCATAATCAATGCTCCTCAACTTTGTTGAGCCCATCATGAATCCTCCAAAACATCTTAAAAAAAATGGAGATGAAGTCAACAGAGGTGTATTTGATTTCAAACATTTGTGACTTGAGATCAACATTTCTGTCATCTTTGTGCAGGGACAGCACCGAGGAGCCTATGGAGCTGTCGGAGGAGGCGCGTAATGAGCTCATGAAGAAGGAGAGCAGCCGTCTGCTCAAGACCGGCCACCGTGTCAGCTACTCGCCACGCAAGGAGAAGGCCCTCAAGATCTACCTGGATGGAGGTCCTGCCAAGGACCCGGTGCAGGACTGAAGCGGTGAGCACCGCTCCTCATATCTGGATCGTCCGGCTGCTGCAGCAGAGCCAGCGGGCTATGGGACTGTTGTCTGAGTGTCGGGCCTGATAGTTACTTGAACATCAAGCAGCGTTGAGAGGCTGATAGGCTCTCACCCTCCACTCTGAGCTCCAGGACTGGCTCAGAAACCCTGTTGTGCACTGTAGTGTATTGTACTGTAAAGTTTAAAGGGAAGGACAGAAGCTATTGAATACAGATAAAGAATCAAATACTGTATAGACGAATCAATTGGACTTTAAAGCTCCAGAGACGGACGCAGAGGTGTAAGGACTGTGATACTGGGCTGGAAAGCACCCATCCTGTCTATTTAAGTCTCCTCACATCCTTTCACTCTCCTCCCTGCCACTGTGTGTTTCTCTTCCTGTTTTAGGAATAGTGTTGATTCTGATTCATCTGTGAGTGTCTTGTGAGTCCATATACTCACACACCCTGAGCACTGCAGAAATCATCCTTATCTCACATTGCTCACCTTCCATTAAATACGTTAAAACCAACAGCACACGCAACCAACAACTACTTATTTAGCCTGACCTCTCTCTCAGTGACTTTGACAACTTCAAGATTTGATGAATCAATAAAAGCAACAACTAAGAATTTGTAAACTGTTAATCACTTCCACTAGAGTAATTGATACCTAGACCATTGATCCTTGGCTACAAAGTACAATGAAACAAAACCAAGTAGTTAAGAATCTCCCTGTTTTGTTTTTGTTTGTTGTAAATTATGTTGCTCCAGATGTAATCATGCAGGTAGGTCCTGTGAGGCACCACGCACACGTCTGTTGTCTGTATTGACTTTGAGTTTAGAAAGTGGAATTTGTTTTGTCATTTTTTTTGCACCACATGAACTGGGTGTACATCTCTAGTGTCATCTGTGTGTGTGTGTGGTGTTGTACTGAGGGGAGCTCGCTCTCTCTCTCTCTCTCTCTCTCTGGGGTTTTGGTGGAGAGTGAGAAGTTTTTTTGGCGCTTCTACCTGCTGCTGCAAGCTAGACCGAGGGTATAGAAGGCCTGTTGGACTTCTCAGTCAGGAAGGGCCACTGGTCTGAGGACTGAAGCTCAGCATCCTGTCCCCTCCGGGTTCCTGATGCTCCCACCAGCTATTTACTGTAGAAATGCCAATATCTTTTTTTGTGTTTATTTCTTTGAGATTTAAATCCTGTGTTAAAAAAATAGTTTAAGATGATTTTAGAAATTAATTAAAAATGCTTTTTTTCATATCTGCAGTTTCCAGTGTTGATATTGAAATGACTTCATTTAACACACATCCTACTCACCTTTTTTTTTTTTTCTTTTTTTTATATAAAGGCTTTGGTGTTAAAAAACAAACTTATCAGGACAAGAGTTGTACAAGCTGCATTTCAGGTTTCAAGTGCTAAAGAACAGTGCAGAGATTATATTTGACAGCTCCATGTGAGTTAACGTCTAGTAAAGCTACATTCACACATACATCAGGTATTGCTTGCATTCGTATCACATCTTCCTGACTGGATGTTGCATGGAAGACACCGAGCACATACCAGCAGGAGGTGTTGGGGACTTACGGCATGTTTGGTATGGCACCACAGAGGTATGCAGGCGTAGATAAAAATTTGACAATTGAAAATTGCATTTGGGGATTATTGCTCCAAGCAGAAATCTAGTGACAAAGCGGCAGCTTGTCAGTTTAGTAATATTTAATTAGGTATACAAAAATGAAGGTTCGTTTTAGCATTTCTAGATGCTGATATTTGTTCAATTTTCATACAAGGTCTGAGTTTTATGATGTACATGTTTAATCTATAGAAGAATTTAAGTTGAATGACTTTAGTCAAATAAGCTACTGTTTTGGATGTACACCTAATATTTTCTGATATGTTGTTGACAAGCCGCTGGACATGAGATACTGCTTGAGAGACAAAAATGGACAATTGAAATAAGTGTTACAGAATTAAGTACATGTATAAAAGAAACCGCACATACAATAAATATATAAAAACAATATAGATAGAATAAATCTCAACATGGCATATTAGACAGTGTTTTCTCTTGTGGTGCATTTGATAACATGTCATCTTGGTGCCATAAACAGGTTAGGGTTAGGCCTAGATCTTTAAAAACATTACAGTACGTAGAGCAGAGCAGATATTGTTAGGATCAAGCAACTATGTTTGCCAAAACACTTTCTCAGGAATAAAGAGGAAAAGTGAAGAGGAAATGGTATTACAGCAGCTAGAATTAGATTTACTCTTAAACAAAGATTTTATCAGACATGTATAGAAGAATGCAAATGAGCTTCCTACATGACAATATGACCAACTGTTACCTTTTACCGAAGTCTGCTGACATCTCATGGTAGTGTTTCTTGTAGATGAATACATGTGTAATGTTGAGGGGAGTCTTGGAAGCCTGAACGTTATTAATTATTGTCTGCTTCTGTGAGACTATTTTATTGATCATGCAGTACATTAAGCCTGATTGTATCTGGGTCATTTTTCTACCTGGTGCACAGTAAATGCAGTGGGACTGCAAACTGGGTGGGGACTTTGTTCTACTTTGGTCTCACTATATTAAGATGATGCCAGGCTGCTACTCAACTTATCAGCTTATGATCTAGGTGATGCAGTCAACAGGTATTCACAAACACAAAGTACTATTGTTCTTTGCGACAAAGCTCTGGAGTCAATACAGACCCCTGTCTAGTTGTTTACAAGGAAATGTGAAACTGAATCCAATCCCGCTGCGTCTAAATGATATAGTCTATCTCGGAGTATAGACTGTCTGTCTGATCCTCTTCACTTGAGTCCTCTCCTTCAAGGCACATGGACCCTCGTCTGTCACAAAGCAGAGCCCCACAGTGTGGTGGGTAAAAAGTCGGTAAGTAACATGCATGTAAAACTTTAATATTTAGTTTTTATTGTGCTGTTAAATTTACTGCACTCACCCCAGGTGCTTGCATTGGAGATCTCCTGCACAGGGGCAATGTTTCCTGGGTCCTTTGTCCTGAACGTCCCATGACAACAGCTCCAACAGGTGGTTGGAGGCACCAAAACAGCGCTCACGCTCAATGGGCTTGGCCGAGCAGACAGGGAAGAGCAGGGCTGAACACACAAAGAAAACACACAGGCACATTTTGCAAGAGAATGTTAAGAAACACTAAGCAGCACATTCTGAACTGTGTGTTGTACTCTACCTTTGTGGAGAAGACAGCAGAGGTCCGGGCTGCAGTCAGTCTGATATTGACAAGTGCTGCCGGCCTCTCCTTTGGCTGCGTTCAGACTGCACTGTCCCCACACACACAGCTGCTCACCACAGCACTCCGTATCCTTAGTGCAGGACTGAAAGAATAAGAAAAAATACTTTTAATGTTTCTAACATTTAGTTTTAAACATGTCAGCACACAGCCAAACCTTTCAGGAGATATCTTACATCTAATGCAACAACAACAAAAGTAACATATGGGTTGCTTGAAGGTCACAAAAATGAGATCACAGCATGCACCTTCAGTTTAAAAAGGCTGAAACTCACCGGAGCATTAATTACATTCGTTATTCTCTAAGCATTACGTTTGCTTTTTTTTTTGTTGGTTAAATATAAATGAGATCAGCAGGTCAACTGGTCTCTAATAGCAGTGAGTTCATTCACACCCACTGTTTGCCGTTTGGCTCACGGTGCTTATTACCATGCAGAGTTTTCCTGCCCAGCGCCTTTGACGAGTCACAGATCCTGTCCTCTGTGTATTTATTATACATGTACACTGTACCCTAGTGTGGCAGACTGCCAGTATATTAATCCCTTTGCTTTTTATTCTGCTAAACAGAGACTAGTTCATCCAGTGAAGACAGAATTAATGGAGAATGGACATTTATGGAGTCTTAAAAAAAACAATGGGTGACTCTCTAGTGCAATGTATTTTTAAGCCAAGGACCCTTAAACTGAAATAGAGATGAAGCAGAGACCCTCTACTACAGATATTGTATGAAATTAAGTTGCATATTAATCTGGGCCTACGATAACATGTAGGGTGGCCAAAAGCTTTTATAGAGAATTCTAAGGGATTAAATGACCCTAATAATTGTTGGCATGATTTAATAAATTATGTTTTTATGTTACACATACATGTGGCACAGTAACCTGTAGGATTAACTGTATCTGTGGATGGACTTATGAACGTAACTACCTTACCAATAGGCCAGTAAGCAGTGGGGATTTATATTGGCTTGAAATAAGCTGAGATCATGTTAAGACATTTACATTTTTGAAAAGAATTAACATTAATTTGGAGGCCCCCTTCATTGACTCTAAGGACCCCCTGTTGAAAATCCCTGCTTTAGAGAAAACTCAGATTACTAACATTAGTTTTGTTTTGGACATTCCCTGAGAGAGAGAGAGAGAGAGAGAGAGAGAGAGAGAGAGAGAGAGAGAGAGAGAGAGAGAGAGAGAGAGAGAGAGAGAGAGAGAGAGAGAGAGAGCGAGAGAGACAGATAAAGCAACGGGATATATGAGCTCCTATTTAACCTTGACACGTGCTGTTCTTTCATGCGAAGCTAAGTGGACACACTGCAATGCAGACAAAAAGATACCCCAGCTGGCCGGAAGAGTGTGTGTGTGTGTGTGTGTGTGTGTGTGTGTGCGTGCGTGTGTGACAGCGCATTAAAGTAAACTGACCCAAATAGCGCAAGCGGTCACTTATATCAACATACCATATCGATTGCTTTGCAAGGCAGACACTTTGAGTTGTGCTTGTCATGAAGGCAATACCTGCCCTTCCCACAGTCCTCTTCAGCAATGCACCCCTAAAGAGAGAGAAAGGGTTACATCTGACTACAAGGTTTGGTGAAATAACTTTGGCATTAGGATGGCATGCATTGTTTATGTTCTAAAGATCATATGTGCGTTCCTGATGGCCTACTTACATTTAGAAACAATGTGTTTTTTTGTGAAATATGCCAAGCAAATGTTAATATATCAGTCTTAGAAACTATGAATTAAATAAACATTTGCGTCAAAGTTGATTCTCCAATGTGCAAATCCTGAAAGTATATTTATCAACAGTTTTGAACAGTCATCATTTTGAATTGACAGGTCAGCTGCACATCAGCATTTCATTGAACTTTGAAATTCTTACTAATAGTGAATAATGATTAGAGCTGAATAAAGACATGAAAGCACATCCTACACACACTTCATTCATTCATTTGCAGACATTATGCCAAGTCAGCGGCTGTGATGGTGATGCCAGACATGCAATCTTTTTCATGCTGTTTCATGTTGAAAAATTTAAACTGAGCAGTCAAAGGTCTTATGAAAATATGAAAAGGCAAACTTTCTTTCTGAGCTGCATCAAATACTGTAGGTAAACAGGTTAACTTACATAATCAATATTGTTCTCCAGGTCACTGGACTGGACGGCTGTGGTAATGTTGTTTGTCTCCTGAGTAAAAGTGGGACATCTGTTAAATTTAATTCACAAACACAAAAACAACACTTTCTCCCTTGTGTCTAACGTTTACAGGCTTACCTGTTCTGCTGAGGTGTGGACAGATTCGTTTTCAGTCACTTTATCAGAAGCAGTCTCATTTGGATGACGACTTGCAGGAAGGTTATTAGGGTGAGGGCTGAGATTTACACTCTCGTTGTTCCTCTAGAAGAAATGGAGAGATCACCAGAGACTGGATTTTAGGTTTAAAAAAATAGGCATTTTAAGTCATTCCCATGTTCTAGCTCCTTCCACTGCTGCCTCTGCCTTTGCGCTGTGTACACTGTAGTGCTTTAATTTGAATCCTTATAAAATATCCTCATAACATCAACAATTAACACATACCAACGGCTGTGTTCTGAAGTGAGTGAAATAATGCTATGTAGCCTAATGAGTAAAGCTGACTGAGACGTGCGACTCTGCATACTTTATGAAACGCATCGGGCTTTTGCTCCGGATCCTCTGGCAGTTGCTCCACTTTCACAAACATGCGATCCAGCTCCGTTTGTCCCTGGGAGGAATTATCCTCCAGGATGTGACTGATGCCTAGATCCACTATCTCAGGGAGGATCCCATTGCAGACTACCGTGAGAGCCAAAACTAGCAGGGCGACTCGCATCATGCTGCTGCTGCTGCTGCAACTCCCGACAAGGGTGTGGCAGTGATGCTGAGACACACAAACAGCGAAACTATCACAGCTGATATAGGCTACTGTAGATCTCCGTCACTGAGGGGCAGTGTTGGGCAAGTTAGGCTACTTCCAAAATGTAGACTACTTTATACATTACTTTATATATTATATTAACTCTCTGTATTGCATTCTTTACACTAGGCTAATTCTGCGTTACCTTTGAGGTAGGCTACTTTCACCGAAATAACCGCGGAAGGGAGGGAGGGAACGTTCCCCTAAACGTTAGTTTTTGGTTTTGCTCGAATTCAACCTTTAGAGAACCCTAAACTAACGTTCCCTAAACGTTCTTTTTTAGTGGGCTCTAGGCTATGTCTTGGCAGGTATAGGCTCAAGAGACAGACGCTAAACAGAGCGTTTCAGACTTAGAGCAAATACGTGTTTAGGCCATACAGTCTAACTGTTCAGGCAGACAGTAGGCTATGAAAAAAAAGAATTTGTTTTTGAACATTAAATCATAGAAATATTTTCTAGTAGAAACCCAAGATAGCCAACAAAATGAACCTGGAAATGAACATATGGAACCTTAAAAAATGATCTAAAAACTGGGACAAATTATTAACGACAATGGGCTTGGCCACTTTAGGTAGCCTTCAAACAAATAGGCCTACGGTTAATTAGGTGAACTATGAACCAGACTTCCTGTGCCAGTTGTTCTGGCTATAGAAGGACCACAAGATGGCGGCATTTGCATAAAATATTGGGCCACGGACTCAAGTTTGTGTGCACACGTTTTCAGTGTATAGTGTTTTTTTCCCCATAGACTGTAGTTTTGTCCATGTGCAGTCTAGACTACAGTTTCTGATGACAAGTTGTGAAATGTAGCTAGATGTGCTGACTGACTGTGTTCAAGGGACCTATGGCGTCCAGGTGGTCGGTAGGCCTAGTGCTACGTGCTTCTCTGCAAAATGAGAAACTATAGGCTATAGGTTACCTGAAAAGTCTGTGTAGTGACCGAGTGTAGGCCTATCAGAATTAAGAGTCACTATACTTGCTGTATTTTTGAGCTAGGCTACATATAATCTTGAAATTTCCGTTTAAGCTTACGTTTTTATCTAATTTGAATTAACGTGCATTTTTCAGCCCACTCCACCCATAAATCTGCTGTGTAGTGATTTATTCCTGTGGGGGCGAACTTGCTGGCTGTTAACAGAAGGTGTTCGTTAGAGTGAACTTTTGTTTAGCATGAAAAAGTCTGGAACCTCTGGATGTAACAGCAGCAACAGTAGCTACCTAGCTACTGCTCAGGGATGTGTCGATTTTGCAGCCCCGCCCTCAAGCACTGGAATCAGCTTCAGAGAAACTGCTGCCTGTCAAACTGACTGAGGACCGACAAACTTTCTCCCCCCCCCCCCCCCCCCCCCCCCCCCCCCCCCAACAGTCCAGGACCGCGTTTGACCGAAGAAGACACTGGAAGGAAGAAGAGTTTGGACTGGGTTGAAATATGAAGTAAGTTCTTTGGTTTTACTCCTTGTAGTTAGTATTGTGTCTGAACCTGATTAAGTGGATTGTGTAAGGCTATGACAGAAATGCTGTTTTCGTTTTTTTGAAAATACATCGTTAACCTGTAGCCTATTCCGCAATTTGACAAGGTTTGACATTAAAAATCAAATTTCTGAAGAGAAATTCTTGAAGGGGACACAAATATAACAGCCACAACCATAGAGGAGGAACGCCTTAACACTGTAGCATGGAGACTGTTCCATTCTATGTTCCTCAAGTGTTTTCTGATGATTCAGTGAAAAAGCTGACTAAATGTACCAAAATATTCTTTAAAACCATTTAATTTGTTTAAGTTGTTTACAATCTAGCCATAAAAATACATTTTAACATAATGACTAATTTGAAAAAGTGTCCCCATATAAAAGAAATACAATGCTTTTGTACACTTGTTAATGTAAATTAGTGAGCCACAGGTAAAGCTCCTGCTCACCCTGACAGCCATACCTCCAAAAATATGAACCAAGCTCAACGCACTTACCTGAGACTCTACACCTGACTGTCGCTGGTCTCCCTGTTCCGCAGTTCGTTCTGTCTCTTTTGCCTTTGACATAGTGACGTTAGCATTACCATAAGCACCCATTCTTATAAAGATGTAGGACTACTGTACTTACTTGGCATTTTGGTCTACTGAAAAATGATCTTATGTCTGTTTTTCTTTTCTCTGTCAATATATCTGGGCAACAACAACACAAATCTTTAATGTCAGATGTCTACAAGTTAGGTTCACAAGTTCACCACGCCATTATATTATAATTCAAAAATGATCTTGCGTCCATCATGTAAATATTAGGTTTTGTCTGGGACAGAGGATATATATTTAACTCCAGCAAACCCACTGATTAGCCACTTAACAACATATTGAACAAAACACAACTGTAGATCTTAAATATTAACCCTAATATCAGTTCACATACATACAATCGCCGTGTTAACAAGCTGTTCAACAAGCTAGCTAATGTTACATCATATTTCCGCCTATGGTTACGTTTAAAAGTTATAGCAGGGGCGATTCTAAGACCAGACTTTTAGGGGGGCTCAGCCCCTAATGAAAATGTGACACGGATACATTGCTTTGCAAAAGTGTTAAAAAAAAACTGCTAAATCAGGCATTTCATTAGCCAATGATCTGAACAACGTTGTTCAACAAGTTGAACAACGTCGGCTAACGTTTTTCGAAAGTACAATGGAACTAACCCTAACACTTTATAAGTCACAGTAATAACGGCCAGTTTGACAAAATGTTGTAACATTCAGCAAGTTTATGTAATTTTTTTTGCCTGTTATGTTTAATTTATTGGGCAATAAAGAGAGATTTTTGTTAATAAAATGATTTTCTGAACATCAATGACATTCAAAACGGTGATAACTGAAACAGTAGGGCTGAGACAGAAAAATGGGATTCAGCCTAAACTTCACAACAGCACTCCTGCACTCCCTCTGACAGATTAGATAGAGACTCAGCCAAAGGCTCGAGTCTGGTACAACCATCTCCGATTGGCCAACACTGTGTTTCTGTAAACTCTTTCCTTGACTGCGTTAGAGGTGCATAGCATTGACGTCAGCGACACAGGATATTAAACCTGTTTCAAGCCCTTTGAACCTGCTTGAGTCCCCCCTAAAAATGGTCTGATATTGCCATTGAGTTATGGCACAGGGAATGTATAAAGAGGCTCTTATCAAAGCAGCCCAGGTTCAATGTATGAACTTACACGGGCCACTGCACTAGTATCAATTGGTTGATGGTGAGATAATCACTCCCTCCAGGATTTCACAGCCTTTTTTTGAGATTGTTGTGGCCCAAAATGCCTGATGTTGCGGGAGCTTTTGTAAAAAGATTGCGATAAAAGTTGGGATGTCTTTTGTATGTTTTGTCTTTTGTATGACAGTAAAAGTTTTTAGCAATTTTTGTTGTTGAGGAGAATAAAACTAATCTAGGTTGAGTTTTCCTAGTAACATTACCAAAAAGGCTCAGAATGCTTCAAATCTTAGTATAATATGAAAATAGCTGTTGGATTTAAGAATAAAATAATAATTTATTGAATAAATCAAATTTGAACATATGTGTCAGTTGCTAGTTGATCTTTACGTTGTTAATTTCCTAATCTGGCGTGGGACTGGCGTTGCATAACGAGCATAGCTGTCCTCAATTTAGGTCAATGTGTGTTTGTGTGTGTGTGTGTGTGTGTGTGTGTGCACATGCGTCAGTCACGGGGGGGGGGGGGAACTCAGCAGCCCCACCCACTGCAGAACCGACGGGATTGAAACAGCAGCCGCTTTCAGCGATTTAAGAGTGAAAAAAAGGTTACAGCGAACTTTGACGTTGGCGGGACGGTTTGAAATGTTTTGTACAGCCTTTTGTTGTATGTTTTGTTGGTAAATTTGAGATGTTCAAGTCACACACGTCTCGTCTTCATATCAGAAACAAGGAAATGAATTTGGCGACGTATGTGTGACGTTAACCCTTCTCACTCCTCTCTCAGTCACATGCTGATGCAACGTCTGGCACGTGGGACTGCACCGGGATTGGATAAAGTCACGGGAGACTTTGGTTATTGGTCAAATTTGTGTAAAAGTTACAGTGATTGATCAAAATTGCACGTTGCACCAAAGTCACAGTGATTGGTAGAATTTGCGTGAATTGGCGCGATTGCAACATCACGAAATCCTGGAGGGACTGGATAATGCTGTTTTGTCGTGCTGCTATTTGGCTGTAAGCACTTGTGGGTTTGGAGTTTCATTAACACGTGTTAAATCTTGTGTTTTATTGATCACACTGATTAAATGCTGTCTAAGGGGAGTCAAACATCTTGGTTGGTCTCTGGCTGCTTCCTGATAACAGAAATGTTATCTCCATTTGCGCAACCTGCATTTTTTTTTATGCTGATGTCTATGCTATAAATCACTTTTGAGCAACTGTGTGCTGTTATACAAACATGCCTCTAGGCCAAACCCGTTTAAAACACTCTATACATTCCGACAAAGCAAAAAGATTAGAAACCGGGACATCCAGGTTTCAATAATCACTCACCCCTGCTTGGATATTTTCTAGTAATCCCACCATTAACTAAAAGCTGTCCTGTCAGAACAAGTTATTGAACTTGGCCCGGTGTTTTAATTCTTTTCCGCCGGTTTGCTTAAGACTGACTTCACCTGTTAAACAGCTTCCAGACTGTAAATAGCCTCAGCCCGTATTTGGGGTTGTAATGATACAAACTGCTTAGTGATTAAAGGAGTGGTGTTGACGGGCTGCACTGTCCGTTTACTGAATGAAGCTCAGTGAGTGACAGATACTGCTACTGCTAATGTTGGGTAGTGTGTTTAGTGTGTAGCTGAAGATTTGAAACACCAAATTCGTGATGAAGCAGGAAACAACTGAAATTTGGACTCAATGAGGGGAAAAAAGCGTATCTCTCTTCCACATTTCAACACTGCATGAGCACCCAGTCTATGACTCGTGTCTTGCATGATGATGAATGTTTGTTAAGCAACTTTTTTAAGAAGGGTCAGAAGAGTCATACCGTACAAGCAGTGGTGGTTCTTCCCACTGCTGTGTAAGCAATCATTTCCTGTGTACTTTACAACTGTGGGATTCAAACTTTATTTCAGAGTGACTCTACCAGCCAACGTGCTAACACATAAACAGTGTTCATACATTTAATATCTGGCCCAGATACTGATGGTCCATGTGATTTATGCTCCTTGTGATTAACCACCTCTTTTTGATTCAACAGCAACCACATTATTCTCATATTGCTAGAATTTCCCTTTTAGTAAGCCTTTTTATTTTAAGTCATTTATGTTCTATGATATAACTATGAAAAGACACTGTAAGTGATGTAGTCTTTTGGCGAATACTTTATCAAGCAGTCTTGTGCTTTTTACCAAATAGCTGCAAGGCTCATGCTCAAAACATGCTCAATGATTACAGGTTTAGCTCTGAATCATGTTCTCCTCCTTTCAACAAATAGTTGCCTTAGAACCGAGTGAACACAAAAACATCTCGAGATCACAAGGCTGTGTTAGCGCTGTATGAACAAATGTAACCAATGTAATGGACTTCACTGTCACACAGTGAGAAACCGGTGTAGCAAACTACTTCTGTTGACATTACATACAAACTTCCACATTTTTCAAACTGTCCTTTGACTGTTGGCAAAATGTCTAAAAAAAGCTCTTAGCATGGTACGCTTCAACACTGCTGCAGTAGCTCACAACTGCAAATTCTTGTTCCTGCCTTTCATTTTTAGTTTGTAATTACCAGCTTTACTGGAGTTTAACTTAACAGCAGTGTGTGGAGATAAAAACAAGCATTACAGAAAGCTGCCCTGGTCCCTCCAACCACACAGCCAAATGAGGCCTAAATTATGATGATGCTTATGGAAAATAAAAAAAATGATGTTAACTATCTTGTCTTTTACATATCTTGACTGTGGGTCCAGTGAGATTGATGTAAGATTGGTAGTTTGTTTGCTACTGTGTGACTTTGGTGAATTTGAACTAACCCATTAAAACAACAAAGTCGCACAACAACATAAACTTACTAACTGATCAAGGCAGCACTAGACAGGCAACTCCCAGTGGTGTAAAAAAGACAGTTTTTCTCAAAGGACTCTGGTGGCTTTGAAGAGAGCATAAATAACATCGGAAAGGGCTGTCTGACGTCAAGGTAAAGGCGTGAAAATATTTTGAATATTGCGTGCACTTACACATTTAAAGCATAGACTTAAACTGACCTCATATAACCCCGTGGTTCACGCAGCCCATGAAGTAACTGTGAGTGGAAGCTTGTGCTCATTATTGCCAGGGAGGTGTTGTAAACTTTCTCCTTCCTCTCTGCAATATGTTTCCTTCATTGTTCCACAGCATAAAAAAACGAACACGTGTGTCCAGGCATCAGCCACACAAAAGAGATAGGAACTTTCAGAGATAGGTGGGGCATGTTGTTCCTTGTTGCCTGCTAGTCTGAAAATGTAACCTAACGTAGGATCCATCACAGATATGAGCACAGAAATCCTCTCACAACAGGCTCCCGTGGGATTCATGAAATGTTTATATCACACCAGAGTGTAAGAATGGTCGTACGTTGATAAATGCAGCGTCTGGAAACGATCGTAATTTAAATATCACAGCCCAATATATTCTCGGTTTTGAGGCCTCGCCACTACTATTTACGACATGGTGAGACGTAATCCAGCTAAGAAGCGTCACTTTTCAGAGGTGGAGATTGGAGGCTGTAGGAAGAATGCAGAATAGAAAGGGATCACTGATGCGGTCAGCCGTGTTGCCGTATTAAATCAGACTCCAGCTGAAGTTTATTTAATTTATACATCTTTGACAGCCAATGTATGCCATACTCCTAATAGTAATATACAGGCTTATATTACAGTCTCTTGGGTCTACATGTAGGTGTACCTATATTTAAATAAACACACTGTAGCAGAGTTTATTCAGTGTTTATGTTGTTTTACACATGTTTTCTTCATAAGACAAGCAACCGTAAGCTGGGAGGGAGAGCGCGTGTCCTCCGCGCACCGTGCTCACCACCACGCCGACCCTGTCTTCTGACAGCAGAGGGGCTGGAAAAATGGAAAAAAAAGGTCTACCTAGATATATAGATATAGACATGGGGAACTTTCCATAAGATCATCTCTCAGTACAAATCAAACCAGCTATTAAGCTAACTGAAATAACACCATGCCTATCTCTATGTATGGTGAAGGGTATGTGATGATGTGGGACTATTTTAATTCCGAAGGCCAAGGGAACTTTATCAGGACGCATAGTATCTTGGATCCATGAAATAACTGGCCTTTAAAAAATAAAAATGTGTCTGACTCTATGGAAATTTAACCTAGGCGTGTGTATGCTTATGCCCACTGTATTTTAGGGAAGAATTTTTATTTATTTACAATACACTATTAATTCACAACGAAAATTGGTGTCCTCAAAAGGTTGGATTTTCTTACATTTTTTTAATTAAGGCCTTTTTTTTTTTATTCCTCTTTTTTTAATCAACTTTAGCATGGGTGTGTAAACGTATGCAAGCCACTGTAACACACCTGAAGATGAAGCTCTTTATGCCATCAAAAGAGACCCAAGGAGAATTTGCTGTGGTAAAGTCCCGCCAGGATATCATTAACCTGTTCCATCTGGTCAGTGACAGGAGCACACTGAAAAGAGTTTCATACGTATCATAGTCGAGACAAAATGGTCCAGGGTGCTCAGGAAGTTCAGCCAGATGATTGACGGTACTCTTTGGGGTTGAGATTTCAATTTAGTATAGAAAAAAGTAAAAAAAAAAAGATTTAAAAGCCTTGATTTTACCGGTTTTTATAATCAAAAATGTAAAAGACACAGGGAGTACACTCGTAGCAGCACAGACAGCCGTCTTCAGGGTGTGTGATATCTTAGTCATGCTTTAAAAACACAAAGGCAGCTCTCTTCCGAGCTTTGACATGTACAGGAAACCAAACACACTCCCCAGGAAGAGTTTGGATGGTAGGCGTCTGAGGGATTCTCACGCACTCGTCGTAGCACTCAGAGCTCTTTAAAATGTAAAATAAGGCATCGTATCTTTTTTCTTAGGCTACATCCACACTACTACATTTTCATTTTTTTAGTGTATCACCAGGATCCAGTTTCACTACCAAAACACTACCAGGCTCTGCTACAGTTTAACACTGGTAAACCCTGAACACTTTACTTTTATTGATTTGAACTTTGAACATTTCTACGTAATCTAGTTCAAAGAGTGTCTTGTTTATAAGGTCCATGGGCCTGTTGATCTTTTCATGTCATGTGCTGTTTCTTTCTGCAACATGATGCTTGTCTATTCTGAGCCTGACTTTTGTTGGCTTTCAGAATCTGCTACTCCTGCCAGTTATTCCAGTAATACCGGCATCTAAACATACACCGTGCTCCCCTGTGATATGGATGAATGAAAGACGCCCACTGATCTTTGACCCATAGTGCCCGTCCGTTTGCAGCTTATCTCTGCCTTGTGGTTTATATTTACTACATTTTTTGACGCTTAGGAGGATCCATGTTCACTAGTGAGTCTTTTTTTTTTGTTGCCATATCTCTTCATTTCCAAACATTGGACGCACTCTGTAAATTATAACAGATTCAGTAGACTCATTATTTGTAAGAGATGAGAATGGATAGTTAGGGTCAAAATAATTGTTCAAGTGAATTGTTTGTGTCAGTAGCTGGGAAGGCATTAGTCTGTGTTCAGTGTGTCCAGATAAATCATTCTCTAAAGGAGCCATGTGGCAAACACACCGTGTGGGCCAGACGGGACTGCAGACAGCAGCCCTGAAACTTCACAAGCCTGCTCCTGTTGATGAAGGTGTTTTTCTCTTAAGTTGACTGACATTTACAGTATTCTGCCAGGTATTCCACCTTGCTCGTGACAGATCTTCTTTTGTTTTGGCACTGGTGCCCGAACACGCAGCCAGATTTCAGAGAGCTGAGATAATACTGTGGCGCTCTGGGGCCTGTTGAAGGGCAGTCCACATGAGTGCATGTGTTTTCTGAGGCACACTGCCCGCTTATCAAGCCTACAGAGGGTTCCTTCCTGGTTTTCTTCAGTCCAGTCTGTAATTACTTTTGCTGGCAGGCTACACTACAGTATGTGCATTTCCCAGCACTTCCAATGTTTTCCTTGTGTTGTCAGCTTCCTTTTGTATTCTGATAGCCTGAAGCTATGTGCTCTGCAAAAACAGCTGAAGACATTGTGTCACTAGTTGAACACTTGGTTCACTGTCTTTACAGTTTTGTCATTGTCAGAGTCATACTATGTTGTGAATAGGACTGGGTATTGTAAGGAGCTGTGGAAAACTCATGGTCACTTTTGGGGTGGTCACATACTGTACATAGTAAATTATAATTTGGGGATAAGATTGTCAGCAAATTCAATGAAAGACAAAAAATAACCGTGAATTGATCTTACTAACAAGTAAAACCTGAGTAACTAATGCCTGAAATATTTTATTCCTCTGTGCCATGGACCTTCATTTTGTTAAAAAAAAAACAACACTGACTCTGAAGTTTGTTTTAGTCAATCTCTACACTTGGTGTACAAATTGACAAGGACACTATGTGAATTAATCTGCTGTGAAATATAGTCTCCAACAAATGTTTAACATAAATAGTATTTACTATTATAATTTATTTAATTAGTATATATTAGAATTTGGGATTTGTTGACGATATGCAAAATGTAGAATAATGCCAGCTTTTAATGAGACGTGAAATTTACTTGGTTGTTCCTTGTTTGGCCATCCATGTTTTAGATCCAATAATAATGAGTTTCATTGGTTTATAAAAAATTTAAACTGTTTAATATCCGGAAAAAAAATGTGTATGTGTTTTGGAGGATATGTGAGTGTATGAAAGTGTGTAAATATGTGCATGTTTTTGATATTGCTGTGCATGTGTAACAGATACATTTTTCACATTCCTAACATTCCCCCTCTATCATACTGGAAACCGGTAGCTTTCAACGTCTCTCAGACACACAGCAGTGCTTTTATTTCTATACACTGGATCTCTTGGGCAATGTGGGAAATGTGTCATAGTATAGGAATTACATGAACACTGGTAAAATTAAACATTAGTATCAAGTAACAAGTATCAGGAGATAGAAGTGCTTAAGTTAAATAAAAACATAACTATATACATCACTGTATAAGTTCCTCACTGCTTACAAAGAAATTAATCACGGCCCTTCACTTTCTCAACTAACCGCAGGCAGTTTCACTCGATCAGATAATTTTCTAAACAGACAGGAGATTTAAACTCTCTGATCCTCTTAAGTATTATTGTGTGTGTGTGTGTTTGTGTGTGTGTTCTTTCCACTTCATCTGACATTAGTTGTATTTTTACAGCCTTTCTGTGGGTTTGTTCTGTCTGCCCACAAGTGACTTTCCATTCTATCAGACTAAGATGGTGAAGTCATTGGCCTCTGCCCGAGACAATGCAGTTTGAGTGTTGAGCATTGACTTGGCTATGAAGTCAGAGTAAGTGGTACCTTTTCATTAGTCCTCACAGACTCGTACAACAGATGGTTCCAATAGTTTTGCCTTTTTCACCACCTTGCTTGGACTGAAATGTGAAAGCATAAGTGCAGTCAACGTGTCTTTGTTTGAACTTTTCACCAAAGGCTCAAGAGATTATTGAATGCTGGCCAAAGTTTAGAATAAAATGATGTCAACATAAACGTAATAGTAGCTGTTCTTGTGAAAGGAAAGCCACAAACAGCAGTTATGAAAATGTAAGGGTAAATTTAATGTTTAATACATTTAATCCTCTTTCTGGCAGAAATGAACATATCACTACCTCACACAAACTTATTTTGAACTCCTCTGTCAAAAGATATGGCTCCACAAAGGCTTTTTAGAAGATATTATGTAGGCCCCAAATAATCCACATGCTACAATACACAGCAATTTTCCCTTCACAGTTCGCTGCAATGCATGAAAGTTTAAAGCACCTGCATCATTTATCATGCCTGTCTCAGTCATCGCTTGTCACTCATTGACAATCAGAGAGTAAATTCAACCAGAAAACTATGGATGTGGTCCTGTGACGTTCTGGCTAGTGAGGCCAGTGAGAGGACTAGCAGTGTTTAGGACTGCTGCTGATGGAGCAGTTCAAGGCTTTCTATGCACGTAGCAAAGGAATGTCAGCTCTCCGAGTTTGAAGCTGAATGTTTGCTAATAAATGCCTCGGGTTCCTCAGTATTGCCCCACAGGATGGGCTTTTTGAAGCTACAAAGTTGTATTAAGCAAACTGAGGGTCACCTGGGTGTACAGTATATCTACGGCCTGGTTGGTGTTCCTTTTTCTGCCTGAATATTTCTCTGAAAACAGGATGCAAACACAGAGCTAAACAGGATATTGTGCAAATGAGTATGCTAATTGTAGCTTGGGTACAAACTGTTGCTGTAGGAGCAACATTCAAAATCTCACCACATTCAAATCACAAACAAACGTGTTGTGGCCCAAGACTGAATGGGGGATGGTCGAGTATAACGACTAACTTTTGCATTGTGTTGGTGTGTTGTCCCAGACTAGAGCTCACTGTGAACAGTTCCATGGCATGGTGACACTACCACCTGAGGCCCTGGGGCTGGGTGTGACAGGAATAGTGGATTACTGTGGGGGGGGGGGGGGGCTGTTAGCCTGACCTCTCCGCCTACCCTGCCCGTCCCACTCCATGGGACATTAAAATATCAAAGGCAGACTTCTCCCCAAAACTCACAGAAGCTGTGGTCTCCACCCAAATAAGCTCACACATGCTTAATGCAGAAAATTTCCACATGTTGCTTTGATGTTGAGTTCTGGCATGGTTTTCAAAATGCTTGATGGTTGATTGGAGGCAAGAGAAAACTACAGTGCATTTCATTCTGTCAGTACAGCTCTATTCTGACACAAGTGTGTGTTTTAGTAAGTGTCTTTCACACGCAGGCCCATATGTAAGCATAATGAATGTAGAAGGTGGACCATTAAGCATGCATTCCCAATCAAAGCCAATCAATGTGTGTTAGTGTAGGCTTGCTTTACAATTAGTTTCAAAGTCTTCTTTTTTTGCTGCTGAAAACGTTGTTGGGTTTTCAGCTGGAATGAAAAATACCACAAATACTTTTCCGGTCAACTCATCCATTGTTAGTGCTGCGCAACAGGAATGAAAGGTTTGCATGCCTTGCAGGTTGCAGTAATAGGAAAACCACGTTTTACCCGTTTTAAAGACAATATATACAGTAGACATGTTATTTATATAGAATTGTTGATTCTCCGGAGCCATTACATTAAAGTTTCTACTAATATATGGAGGAGATAATGATACAAAATACTGTATATATGACCTACAATTTAAGCAAACTACAAAAATATTTAGCCTAAATCCAACCAATTAATTCTGCAATTTTAGCAAAGTCTGGACATATTATACCAATAAATACAGTTTTGATTATTTGTCCGTGGTGGGTACCCCATGTTGAAACTTCACTGGTTTTGTTTGTGTAAAGCTGATGGAAAAGTTTTGTTCTCTGTTGAAGCAATGAGCAACATCAAAAACCACAACCAACTCCTTTTTATAGCCTCACAGGGTTATGCGTCTATAAAGCACACGTCGTGAATATGCTCCACAGCTGTCTGACAACGAGCAATTTTACTTGCTTGCTTGATTTTTCTCCCCAATATTTATATCCTTGTCTCTACTTGAAATGTTATCTCGTCAATGTGGGTGTCAGCTAACTGCATGGTTACTTAGACATCGACTTCTTAACAAGGACTGGTATTGAGCGGCCTTTCCATAATTCGATAATGTAAGCTTACGTCATGGAGAAGATAAATTACAGCTGTGTTGTCAACTTAACTTAAATGACTTTACCATTCTAATCTATAAACCATTTAGATGAAATAATGATGAAACGTCCTTTTTATCGGGCTAATGACAGAATATGGAAAAACATCAGCTGGCTAAAGCAATCTGAGAGATTTTCTCTCCGCCATGAGATGACATCAGACTCTTATGTGTCTTGCCTCTGCAGACTGGGCATGACGGTGCGGGCCAAGCTGAGGGTGTAGCCACATCTGGCAGAGACTGCTGAAGTAAGCAGGAGCCTCGGCACACCAAACCATCTACTGCAGCGGGGAAGATGGGAGAGACAGAGGAGGAGAGGAATAATGTGGGAAAGCTGTTTGAGAACTTCGTCCAGGCCTCAACCTGTAAGGGAGCCCTTCAGGCCTTCAACATCCTCTGTAGGAGGCTGGACCTCAACCCTGCAGAGAATGACACCTTCTACAGCAGACTGAAAGCTAAGGCCACGTCTTGGAAGGCCAAAGCACTATGGAGTAAGCTAGACAAAAGGATGTCACATAAGGAGTACAAGAAAGGCCAAGCCTGTGTGGGCACCAAGGTAAGTTTTAAACATCTTTGTACAGCTGCACCACAAAAATATTTCCAGTCGGAGGCTAGAGATTAAGACGATGAATTTACAAAGGATAGAGAGCAAGGTATATGCAAATAAAAAATAGCAAAGGTATACCATACTTTTTTTTCTTCTTCTTTTATAATGCCCTACTTTCCAGGCAGGCATCGTTTTCTTTTCGGTTTAGCAAGAAAGTAATTTCAGCATGGTGTTATCTCAATGTTTTGCCAAAGTTAGGTTATTTTTTTGTGGTCACCCAGCTAATTTAAAAGGTCTCCTTGGTGCATTCTCCTTAGTGCTGCATTCAAGGATCCTCCACTATCCCTAACTAACAGCAGCCCTCATTAATAGAAGAAACAACAACACACATCATCCTTTTCAATGTCCTTATGTGCTTGACAAATAAACTTCAGCTTGTAAATGCATCCAACTCTCAAATCTTGACTATTATGCTACTATACATAGAAGATTGGTGAGATGTTGTGTGAACTGCAGTAACACAACAATAATGAACGGACAAAACGCTCACGTGATGGGTTATCAATCTCAAGCATGTTTGTCCAAGTTAATTTGCTGAAAACAAAACAATGTGTTGCGTGCCGACACAGCCAAAGCCTAAAATTATGGGTATGTGTATATTAAAAAGGTCTAAGAACATCATATGTTTTGTTTATACATCATTAAAGTTGATGTTTCATGTCTTAGTGACCTCACCTCAGGCACGAACAGAGTGTTATTGCACTTTTACCATCTACATGCCCAGAAATAGGTCAGCAACTACAGTAACACTCATTCTTTCACTGCAACAGCTCCCAAAACACAGGACAGGAAATCAAAGAGATGTACATTTACTTTGCTTTTGATCTGTCCCTCTCAGACAGGTGCTACAAGACAAAGCTCTACAGAGTGAAATACAAACCTCATGTTGCATTATGTCATAGACAAATGTTTCACTGACCATCATGTCTATGTTTAGCCATACAAACAATGCTGTACATCAAAGTTAGGAAACATACACACTGTACATAAAACGCGGCAAGCAGCATATGTTCAAATGAAACATGACACAGAATTTCAGAAAGACAAAAAGAAAAACTCCTTGCCAGCTGTTCGCTGCTTCGTCTAACCCTGCAGCCAATCACATTCAGAGAGCAAATGACACATGTAAGAAAAGAGCTATTGAAGAGCTACTGAGTTGAATTATCAAGAAATTGCTGTAATGGGGACAAAGATATCATGTCAGGGTTGTGTGTGGGGGGGGGGGGGGGGGGGGGGGGGGGGGGGGGGGGAACTTGGCAGTAAAGGTGATGAGGGAAAGGAGGAAAACCTGTAGGAGTGTGATTACCTTTCAGGCATCAGCTGCCTCCAGCTTGAAAGAGTGTTTTTATTGTGCCGAGAAACAGACAGCATCAATCAGCATCTTTGATTATTTGGCCCCAGTTGTTCTGAGGGTGTGCTCTGCTCTTTATATGCTGTTCCTAAAAGGTTGGAGCCAGGCCCAGATTGTTATTAAAGTGTTTTTTAACTGCTGAAACGTGTCAGTTTTACAGGTTGAGTCTGATTTAAGCCAACACCAAAATAGGTCAGAAGAAAGAAGGTAAACAGTTTACAAAAAGTGTGACTCTCCTTCTTCTCTTAACTTCTGAGCCAAATGTTTTAGGTCAGATTTAGTCATTTTGACAATCCACAGGGTTGTGTTGTAAAATAAAAAGTGGCACTGTACTACTACTTTAGTGGGACCAGAGCAGTAAACCACATGGACACACAGTGGATTGTATGCATTATTGAAACACTAACATATTGTTAATTTATGACATTGCCTTTTTCTTCTAAAAGCCTAAAGTTTAATAAGTTGCTTATTCATTTCTACACATGTGCAGCACCAGTGCAGTATAAAGCCTGTTTTAATCACTCACAGGGCGGGAGTTTTGCTTTTGCTCAATCGGAAATTTCTCCTGTCCCTGGGAGAATCACAAGGTGACAACTGGTGGTTTTATGACAACTCGGCTTTTTAACAGCGAGTGACAGATATATCACTCGCCGCCTCATGCTCATGTTCCAGCTGTAGGAGCAGTCTTTAAAGGATGTGATGCCATTCATGTTTTATGGCCTGACGCAGCTGGCTGCTGTGACACCAACATGTAACAACAGTGTGATTCTTCCTCCATAAAGTTTCACTGTACACAAAGAAATTGCAAATTGTTCTATTTTTTTTTTTTTTATAATTTATGATGTGATGTTGTGAATCATTGTCAGCACACTTCATCAGAGCTCTGTGACAGACAGTGCACTTTTAACCCTAAAACTGTAACCCATCTTGACTCACCAGAAAGAGTGCATTCAGGATATGTAGTCTCATTTAAATTGAGTGACTTTCATCTCAATCATGTTAAGCCCCAGATTCAGTATGTTGTAAACCATGTACACAGATGTTTTGTCAAACAGCTCTTGCAGTCACGCAATTTTTTATGTTTGAGATAATATTGTTTATGTCCCCTGGAGAGCTGAAATAATTAGTCAGTGAAACGATAATTAATTGATCTATCATTTTTAATATGTATGCCCCTCAAGTGTGAATATTTGCTTGACTTGAATATGATTGAAAAAAATATATATCTTAGTTTTTTACTGTTGGTCAACAAAAACAAGCAATATAAAGACATCATCTTGGGCTCAATTAATTGCCAGATTAAATGATAACAAAAAATAGGGGTTAGTTGCACTTTTAGTTTCCTAAAATTTAAACAAATGAGCTGTGATAAAAAGTGCTCCCTGTTATTAATTGACACTTTCTGCTGCTGTGAAAAAGTAAACCGTGGTACTTTGACTTATTAACAACGTTCATTACTAAGGCGGGGCACAAATGTTACCAGGGCGAGGTGGAGCTGGGATGAGAGAGGGGTCAGGAGTGGGAAGCTGAAAGGAAGCGTGTGTGTCCTGACTCAACAGATGTGTAACAAGCAAGCCGTCAGGAAAAGCCTCATATCTGGAGTAATATATCAGCAAATGGAAACGGGCTAAAACAAACAGCCTGTCACTGCTAACGGGTGATTGATGAAAACAGTTAGGAGTTAAAAATGTGCACAAATGTGCAAATAAATGTGCACATTGTGAACGTACATATGAATACACAGCGTTATTACCGCGCACATGGATTACATTTTCAGCCTCCTTCCATCTCTGTCTCTGGTTTAGTAAATACACTTACTCACCCTTTGTTGAGAGAAAAATAAAACTACATAGCCAGCAGGCAGGCATGTCCGGGTGTGTGTGTGTGTGTGTGTGTGTGTGTGTGTGTGTGTGTGTGTGTGTGTGTGTGTGTGTGTGTGTGTGTGTGTGTGTGTGTG
The DNA here is from genome assembly GCF_013103735.1 of Etheostoma cragini. Lineage (NCBI taxonomy): Eukaryota > Metazoa > Chordata > Actinopteri > Perciformes > Percidae > Etheostoma > Etheostoma cragini. The sequence goes on along the minus strand of NC_048407.1, from coordinate 19,004,157 downwards.
TGTGTGTGTGTGTGTGTGTGTGTGTGTGTGTGTGTGTGTGTGTGTGCGCTTCACACCTGAGAATACCTCCTTATATCCTCAGGCAACACATGATGACACACTGTGTTCATCATCACCCACATCCCCTGTGAAGCCCCCCCCAAAGTTTAACCACACACTCCCAGAAGTAGAATATGGAATGACTAAAGCCTCAATCATCGTGTTTTTGGTGCAGGAACAGAGAGCCATTTAAGGTATGATTTGGGAAAAAGCTGGCATTGGGTGTTCTGTAAACAGCAACCAGGCTGATTGTCTTGCAGAACCCATATGGACAGGTAGCACCTAATCGCACTATCCTCACTATGTGTTGTCTTTTTGGTAGACACCGGATGGCAGGAAGTGAGTCCTCCTGTTCAAATACGTTGCAAACCCCTGTCTGCATGCTGGGGTGATTTAGAGGTTTGGCAGATTGGAAGCTCTTTGTGCTGTTGGATTAAAGGCTTTCCTGGGAAGGTGAAAGAAAACATATTTTCAGCGCTAATTTGGTGAGGCTATCGACACAGGACTGTCCACCTTGTTAAGCTCAGCAGGGGCAACATTCAAAAGTGGTTTGGTTCTGTACAAATCTCATCAAGTATAAAGACGTACACATCTCTCTACACAATTCTCTATAATGCCTCTTAACGGGTTTAGAAGGAAAGAAGAACGAGTTTGCCAGCACACATGCGTCAGTTCTTTCATCTATCTTTCAAGAGGGTGACGTCATGTTTGAGCCACACATTCTCAGACAGATGCTGTAACCTCAACGAACTGACTTCATGCATTTTTGGGTGAGGCCCATGCATGAAGCAAGGTTGTATTAATCGTTATGGCAATGGCAATTTCCTGATAAATGCCCTTTATGCACACTCAGGCACTTGTAAACTCTCTTCATGTTTTAGTTATAATCCTTACACACACAAGGTGGCATGTGAAAAAGTCTTCTCAAGACCGGAATAAGCCTCAAAGTCATTGTCTATCCTGCTGAAGTGTCCTTGAGTGAGACACTCAGCCTCTAAATGCTCCAGTGGTGCAGTGAAGTGCTGCTTCCTGTCATGACATGGCATAATGCTCCCTGGTATGTTCATAAACAAGCAGGACATAAACCATTTTTCATTTCAGCCCCTTTAGCAGGACAATTCTTAGCCATCTGCGATTATAGAGGTCTTCATGCTGTAACTCATTCCTCTGTGCTTTGTGTAGTTAATAAGGTCAATTTGTCATTCTCTCATATTTAGTGCCTCATCATCGGAGGAGGCCCCTGTGGCTTGCGAACAGCCATTGAGCTCGCTTTGATGGGTGCCAAAGTGGTGGTGATCGAGAAGAGAGACTCCTTCTCCAGGAACAACGTGCTGCACCTTTGGCCCTACACCATTCATGACCTACGGGGCCTCGGGGCCAAAAAGTTTTATGGCAAATTCTGCGCCGGGGCCATAGACCACATCAGTGAGTGCTTTTGCTTTTCACTGACCCGTGATTATGCCTGCATGATTCTGGGAAAAATATGAATCACAATTTTTCACGATTCTCCGCCAAAACTTTTTTCCGCTCGAAGTGTAATGTTTATTGCACACATGACAAAGCAAATTGGCAGTACCAAACACAGATTTTGTCAGGGAACTATAGCACATAGCGCATCACCACACGCCTGTTAACACAGAGGCTTCAATGAAGGGGAGGGAGAGCATTGCAGCGCTTGGGAGCGCTTTAAAACCTAATTTATACACTCTGTCAGTCTGCCAACTCACAGAATAAAGTATTGGCGTTTGTGATGCAGTCGGCTTGTAAAATTAAATCAGAATCAAAGTCATTTAAAAAAAAAAACTCCGAACCGGGTGAACCGAGGTCAAGATTTTATAACGATTATTCGTTCAGGCTTACCTGTGATCACATATTATTAGTCTCTGTAAACATGAATCTTTTCCTTTAACGTACAGTATTTAGTCTGACCCGAAAATTGTAGAGTCCACAGTAGATTCAGTAGTAGCGTTAAATAGTATGGTACTTTTCTAAGATCACTTCTCAGGTTTAACTTATTTTAGATCTAACCCTATATATTACATATATTTTATGTAATATATTGTTATTATATATTAGTTGGCTTTTTATTGTGACTTGTTTGTACATTTTTCTTTGTTAAACATTAGTTTCCTTGTAAATAGCAACAATATAACTGGCAGTGTTTTACATCTGTATGCAAACACTAATGTGTGTGTCTGTGTCTATTAGGCATTCAGAAGCTGCAGCTGGTCCTATTGAAGGTCGCCCTGATTGTTGCAGTTGAGTTTCACATCAATGTGGAGTTTGTCAAGCTGTTGGAGCCTCCAGAGGATCAGGAAAATGAAGGTATCCATCCACACGTCCAAACATTAGATCAGTAGTGCTTTTATACTCAACCCCCTGACGCTTGTTTTATGATCGGCATGCTTTGGGAAGATGGGGAGATTTAAGCAGCTGGAAACAATACAACTGGGACATGAGGTTGACAAGTTTAATAATGTGTAAAGCTAGATATAGACATAAGTCTGCGTCGGTTTGTTAGACAGATGCCTAGTAAACTGCGTAGTTTACTGGAGGATCTGTGTTTGCTCCCCCACTCTGGAGTTTGGCACTCAGCTTCAAGGCTGGTGAGGCAGCAAGGGACTTCTCATCGCTGCAGTATTTAATTTCCTTGACAGCCACCAATAAACAGGAGGCAAACATTGGCACAGATTTAGTTTTTCATCATATTTAGATGAGGTTAGAGGAGAAGTATATTGCTTGACTTCCCTGTTGGTGCTCAAATGTATGCCTATATTTACAGCACCCACCTATCACATTAATGCCAGTGAATAAACATAGTTCCCTTTTCTAAATGTAGTGGTTGTATATTTTACTCCCATGTGATGATATATAATACATTGGAATATAGACTCTCAAGAAGAAAATGACTATCAGGCTGTTGTCAGGTGTTGTCTCCTTAGCTGTAATATCTATACACTGATAACAACGAGTGTCTTGCCTAAATTTAGACACACACTTATCCCTCCTGTTTTGATGTGACGAACTTAGCTCTGCTCTTGACATCATGGAATGCATTTTCCACATGGTGATATTACACAACAAACTGCTAAGCTGTTACCGTGCTGGTCTCACACTCCTGCAACACCCACACTGCATACTTCAATTGACTAATATTGAATCTGAAACAATGTTTTCTGAAACAAAGCCACATCTTTCTGGACTTTACTGGCATCATAGCAACAAAACAGCAACAGATTAACACATTTAGAAATGTTAGAAAAGTAAAGCAGGTGGCAGAATGGTCCAGGAAGTAGAGATGCTTTGACTGAGAAAGTTTGCTTGAGCAAAAATACTTTATCATTTCACATTCTACATTCTGTGTGCTGATTGTTCTGTGGAGTACAGTCCAAAGGGAATATTCCTAGGATCTATATGATCTGTTTTACTATTTCTCTGTCTTTGTTTCCGTCTCTCAGAACTTGGATGGAGGGCTTCAATCCGACCTGCTGATCACCCGGTGGCAAACTTTGAGTTTGATGTTGTGGTGGGAGCTGACGGACGCAGGAATACTCTGGAAGGTGAGAAGAAGGCAAACAAGAGGAGCAAATAGTATGTAGGTGTACTTCAAAAAGTACTATGAATGTTACCTGTGTCTGATCATGCAAGTAACAATCTGTGTCCCAAACGTATATTTTCCCATCAGCAACCATCAAAGCACAGGGTTAGAAACCAAGTCACTCTCAAATGTACACGTTTCTTGAAACATCTTGGAGGTTATTTAATACTTTCTGATTCTGTTAAATGTCGGTTAAGCTCAGACAATGCAAACATTTCATTCAATTTCTCAGCTATATATGGGAATGTATTTGTATTTGTCTGTGTTAGGTGTTACGTGTTTACATTATTGTGAAAATCTTTACAGCATCACATGGAACAAGACGTCCGAGTTAACGTGACTTAATTAAAACCCAGCACACCATTTGTTTACTGAAGAGTGTTTCTGAACTCTCATCTTAAATAACTTCTACTGCATTATTTCAGTTATATAAGTTTACAAAAGGTGAGTTTCCTTTAACTTTACGACAGTAGGAAAAGGTCATACATGAAACCCTGAAACACTGCAAAAATAGAACAGAGCTCTCTCTCTCTCTCTCTCTCTCTCTCTCTCTCTCTCTCTCTCTCTCTCTCTCTCCTCTCTCTCCTCTCTCTCTCTCTATTACAAAATGCTGTCATCTAACTACCAATTCAAATCAGATGCTTATTCCTAAAAAGGGCATTTTTTCGGCTGGAAAGATGTTTAGCTCATTCTTCAATCATGATGATGCCGGGGGGAAATGATTTTCCCCTGCAGTTAGCCCGCTTTTTGAGCTGCTTTAATGGCCTAGCTACGGTAACACTGTTGAAAGAGACACAGAGGTTAAAAGATCCTCCGTGGCTTCAACACTGACCGTATGGAGGAGATGTCTTGTTTTCTGCACCCAGAAAGTACTTTTCCTGCCTCCTACATCACTTTGTAGTAAGCAACATACCCATTTTATTTTATTTACTGCACTTACAGCTTGAATTTTTAGAATTCTTGCTGGTTTGAAAAGGTAATTTAAAAAATATACCAGTAAAATGTTGAATCTTAGTGTTATTCTGTTTGATGTCTGCTCCTTTGGTTTTGGTTTTGTTTTGTTTGGGACATAAAAAGTAAACATTGAAAGAAAACCCTTGCATTTTGTTTCTTATGTCCCTGTTTTGTCTTTCAAAATATCTGAAATAGACAGTTTTCAAAAGAACAATTTTTATGGTTCAGTATTGAATATAGTAGCATCCATTGAATCATAATTCCTTAAAGATATAAATTAAATAAAAATCCTTGCAGTTCTAAAGGTTACTAAGAAAAAGGCATCTAACTTCGTAATAATTACTTAACTTACAATCAATGGCGTTTGTTCCCTCAGCTATATAAAGGCTCACCTTGGTAAGCTGCCTCTTATCCTAATATAACTGACTTGTAATTATGGTCAAAGGCTAGATTTCCTTTGGTTTTAAAGTGCCCATATTAGGAAAAAAAAACACTTTTTCTGGCATTTAGGCTGTAATTCTGTGTCTCTGGTGCTTCCACACGCATACAAACTTGGGAAAAAAAACTTTTGAGTGAGAAACGGGTTTCTGAATGTCCTCTGCCTTCAGTCTCCGGGTGAGCTGTTCAAACTCTGCACGGCTAACCGTAGCAGGCTAGGGCTAGCATGCTAGCTCGTTCTCAATGACAAAACACTGCTACAACACACACTAGTTCACCATAATCTACAAAACAACTACTTCCATGTTCCTGTTGTGCAGGTATTCCACCAGTGTGTCCTTGTTTAGAAGACGTCTCCCAGCTAATCCTGACTTGTACTTGACCAAAGTTGGAGAAAGAGTTATCTAGCTGATGTGATCTTATCTTGGTACAGCGCATGTGCAACTCCCAACAAAGATAGTAAAGAAGTAAGATCTCTCACTCTGTTGCTAAAACAAGTGCAATGTCTCACTCTGTAGCTAAAACAGAGACCTAAACACACAGGTTGAAAATAGAATCTGCAGCAATGTTTTTTGAAAATGAAACCATGTAAACCTACCTGTAAACCTGCTGTAACAGACAAGTCGATAGGACAGGTTTGCTTGGGAACCCCCCCTGCCCCCTGTTTCTCTGTTTCATTCTTTTATTTCTATTTTTTTTCTATCAGGTTTCAAGCGGAAGGAGTTCAGGGGGAAGCTGGCGATCGCCATCACAGCCAACTTTATCAACAGGAACACCACTGCAGAGGCAAAAGTAGAAGAGATCAGCGGCGTTGCCTTCATCTTCAACCAAAAGTTCTTTCTTGACCTCAAAGAGGAGACAGGTGGGAAAGAAGCTCAGTCAAACTGCCTCTCTGTGGTGTTAGCTGGCATGAAGATGCATTAGACATTGATGGGTTTGAGTTACTGGTTGGATTGTCTACAACAATTTGATGTCCATTTAGTGCTTTTCAAAAATGTTTTAGCCAGTCTCAAACCATATTATTTGTTTTGCAGGTATCGATCTGGAGAACATTGTGTACTACAAAGACAACACACACTACTTTGTCATGACTGCCAAAAAACAGAGCCTGCTGGACAAGGGAGTTGTCATTAATGTAAGCAGAACATGTCTTCAGGGATCACTTGTGTCCTCTTTCACTGTTCTTCACTTTTTGAAAATGTGCTTTTAACCGCTCATTTTTAGCTTATATTTATATTTGATCATGATGACAATAAATCAATATCATAAACTATTGTACAACATAATTCAATCAAATGCAACATCCCCAAATACTTTCATTTATTCATTCTTTATTTTTCTGTGTTAGAGAGGTGTTGAATTAAGTAGTACTGTAAATTATTAACATTTTGGCCTTGGAGATTAATTAGCATAGTAGCCAATAATTGTATTAATTAAGACTACATACTAGCCTGATAATCAGACTGAATTTCCATTTTGTTTAATTTAATTATTTTATCTGAATCTCTGCACTTCAAAGGTCTAGAACCAGGCTAGTTGTATACATTTCAGTATATTGTATCCACAATCTGTAGTTATTAATTTTGTTATTTTATGCATTTTGGTTTACATTAGGGCTTTTATTACACTTTATGGGCAATATTACTAAAGAAAAACCTTAACTCTTAAAGAAAAGATCATAAAGAAAACAATCTTGGTCTTTTAGTTACGTTCCCTCTTACTCTGTGTGAACTTCTCCTGACTTGCTCCTGTTCACCAGGATTACATAGACACCCAGATGCTGCTGAGCAGTGAGAATGTCAACCAGGATGCTCTTCTGTGCTACGCCCGAGAGGCTGCTGACTTTGGCACCAACTACCAACTTCCCACTTTGGATTTCGCCATGAACCACTGCGGGCAGCCAGATGTAGCAATGTTTGACTTCACGAGCATGTACGCCTCCGAGAACGCTGCTCTGGTCAGGGAGAGATTTGGACACCAGCTGCTGGTAGCACTGGTTGGCGACAGTCTGTTAGAGGTAAGGAAGAGCAAGACATATCAAGTCAATTGAACTCAGTTCATGTGAGTGTATGAAGTTAGTTGGGTGTTAAGGAAGAGAAGCTGTGACACAAGATGTAAAAGCTCATCTTTCATGTTCACTGACACACATTTATATTCATACATTCATGTTTTGTTGTGTGTTCCTGTGCAGCCCTTCTGGCCCATGGGAACAGGTTGCGCCAGAGGCTTCCTGGCTGCCTTTGACACGGCCTGGATGGTAAAGAGCTGGGCTCAGGGTAGGACGGCTGTGGAAGTGCTGGCAGAGAGGTACACACACACACACACAAACACACACACACACAAACACAAGGTGCTCTAAGCTCTGTATGTTGGGTGATTTCCCTTGATGGCGTTCAAAGTAATGTCAAACAAAACGGAGGCTAGCTCGCCACTCCCTCCTCCTCATCATAATAATAATAATAATAATAATAATAATAATAATAATACATTTTATTTACATACATTTTATAATAATACATTTTATTTCATCCCGTGTCGACCCCCTCCCTTCCGCGCACTAACCCCCCCAGCCCCCACCCCCAAATCCTTCTTGTTGGTTATTGGCTGGAGCACTATCTGTTATGTTTTGTGGTGCAGGTTGGCATAGTTTGTTTTTGTTGGCGTTTGTGGAGCCTTTTTTTTTTACAGTGTGTTCAGGGGACAGGTAGCTAGCTGATAGTGAGAGATGTTTGCTGTATGTGACAAAAAGAATTTGTTGCCTAAAATATGCATGACATCTCTTAGAGCACCTTTAAGTGATATAAATAACAACATCTGTCTTGTACTGAGCCAGATTTGTTTCTTTATTAAATGAGAGAAAATAAATGATCTGAGAGAAGAAAAAAAATTGAGAGAAAAAGGGATCACACTGATAGCAAAAAATGCTTTTAATGAAAGAAAAAATACGTTTTTGACGGAAAAGGTTTTCATACCAATAGCAAAATAAATCTCTCTCTAAATACTTTTTTCCAACTCTCAAATACATATTTTTTGCTATCAGTGTGAAAAGAAAGTCTCTCAAAAAAAGCGTTTCTCTCAAAATATTTTTCTTCTCGCTCTCAAAAACTAAGTCATTGCTCTCAATTGAAGTTTTTGCTCTCATCTCAGGATTTTTCTCTTCAGGTGAAAATAGTGTCATGGCCAAGTTCATATCAGCCAGTTGTGTGCGCACCGTCTTGTCTTGGGAGTCCATCTGAGTCATTACAACACTGTCATCGACATAGATAGATAACTAGCAGCCTTTTACCTTTTAATTATCTTTTTATTATTAACAGTCAAACTGAAACTTGTTCATCAATGATGATTATGTGTGTGGGCTGGTTGGCTAAAGCTAGCTTTTTTCAAATTTATTTATATATTATTTGTTTATTAATTCCCAGTGGGGAAATTACAAATTATACTCTGTGAACACAGTTTGTTAGGAATCACACACATGCCTGAAATACACAAACATTGCTATTCCACCAACACTGGTGGTGAGCTCCAGGTGGTTGCGCCTGAAGCTCTTTGTGTCCGGCTGGAGCTCCGATCAGATCAGTTCGAGATTGGCAGCAACGCTTTCTAGCAATGTTTTCATGGTGACCAATCCACACTGATGGCGGTCCGTCTGCGGCTGCAGGACTGGAGCTCACCGCCAGTGTTTTAGAATGACTGTTAAAAAGTGTTCAGATAACTAAAAGGTAGTTATTTAGAAGTCGGCTGCCTGCTAGTTATCGCTCTATGTCGATAACAGTGGGGTAATGATTCAGATGGACTCCCAGGACAAGACGGTGCTCACCCAACTGGTCAATGGGAACGTGGCCACACCCATGACACTATTTTCACATTGAGAGAAAAATCCTGAGACAAGAGCAAGAAATTGAATCGAGAGCAAAGACTTGCTCAAGAGAAAAAAAAATCACACTGATAGCCAAAAATATATATTTGAGAGTTTAAAAAAGTATTTTGAGAGACATTTTTTTTTTGCTATTGGTATGAAAACCTTTTTTTTCTCTTATAAAATGCTGTTTTTCTCTCAGTGTTATAACCTTTTCCACCAATTTTTTCTTCTTCTCTCAGATCATTTATTTCCTCACATATAATACAGAAACAAGTCTAGCTCCATATCTTGCTCTTGTGTTTTAATAGGGAGAGTATTTACAGGCTACTTCCACAGACAACAACTGAAAACATTGGCAAAAACTTTGACCAGTACACCATTGACCCTGGGACTCGATACCCCAACCTCAACTCCTCTTGTGTCAGGCCACACCAGGTGAGAGGGAGTAGCCACTTTGAAAAAATCAGATTCTTACCATCTGTCCATCAGTTTTTTTTTAACAAATAAACACAACTTCTTGAGTGTCTTTATCGTAATATTTTTTCCTTTTTCTCCTGTTTTAGGTGCGTCACTTATACATCAGGGGAGAGGTGAATTCCTGCTCTCTGGAGCGTGCTGCTACCATACGTCGGCCTGTGAATCTCTGCAGACGAGGTAAGTTTAACTTGACAGATTCCCATCTTTTGTTTTTATGAGTGGATCTGTCGTCTAGAGCACAGATTTAATGCTGACCCTTTTTTAGATTATTTATTATTAGTTATCTGACTGACTAATAGGGGTTTCCACTCCTCTGTTACTTTTTATAAGGATTAAAAAAAAAGCTTTGAAGAAAGAGACGGTTGTGGGAAGAACAATCAAACACATTTATCTTGCTTTCCAAGTTCAGCGTAACTTTATGTAGATAGATAGATAGATAGATATTTATTGATCCCAAAAAAATGGGAAATTACAGTGTTACAGCAGCACACAAAATATACATACATACAATATACATGAAATAATTATAATTACCTCTCCACACGCGGAACTGAGCTGTTCAAATAAAGTAACTCGAGTAACTGCCTCATCAAAGGCAGCGAGGAAGTACGTGTCCAGACCAAAATGACAAAAGATATGTACATTCCTCAGCTCCATTTCTGATATGGCCTTACTTACTGGCACACCATGTGTTGGTCTCTGCTTGTGACATCAAATCTTCTTCAGCATAAACTTGTGGGAGCTTTTTTTCTAACACAGCCTGCATTAATGTGAGAAGTCATTTAAGGAATTGCATTGTTTTACCGTGTTTCTGTTGTAGAGTCAGAGATCAGACCTGCGAGGCTTCTTACCTGGTGCCAGAAACAGACAGAGGGCTACAAGAATGTGATGATTACAGACTTGACGTCTTCTTGGAAAAGTGGCGTCGCCCTCTGCGCCCTTATCCACAGGTTCAAACCCCAGCTGATGTACGTAAGACACATCAGATAATATCAGAAGCAGCATGCAGCTCTGAATCTTTCCATTTTAAACAAGTGTTTTGAATGCATACGCGTGAACACATGAACCTTTGTGTTCATGTTTTGTGTTCATTTGTTTTGTAAAATGAACTCTGCACCCTTTTTTGTAACAAATAGTTGTGAGGAAAGTCATTTCTTATGGCTGTGTTAAATATGCATGCCATGGGAGCAGCTCTTTGATCTATGTGTGTTTTCTGCTGCACTCTCTACTCTCTACTGAGCGCTAACAGAGATGTTTTGAGAGTGCAGCTGTGTACATTTCACACATTTTTACTAAAGCCATTTTGTCAGTGAGATTATCAACTCAACTGAAATAAATACTTGCTGTTGTACTTTTATTAATTGTTTTGAGAAGGTCCAAATTGTGGTCGTTTCTGTGTGTTAATCTGGAACCTTGGACACAGTCCTTATTTAAAAATAAAAGAAACTGTAACTTACTTTCCACTTTTTAGGGTTAGACTGGCTTGCAGAACATTGACTAGCCAATGCAACTGTAGATTAGTACTTTTACAAATCTAATTATATCGTATCCACTCTTTAATTATTGCCTTCATTCCTCGCCACATGCCACTACAATTTAATGTGGTCCTGTAAGTTTCCAGGAACTACTGGCATTTTCCCCCTTCCTTCCATATGCATGCCTGTCAGCAGAGCAGGCTGCAGAGAGTTGAGCAGGTTCACAGAAAAGAAAGAAAGGAATAAAGTGTGAGCCTTCGTACTTATGACATAACACCAAAGTTTGTGTGTGTTGCTGCTAGGTTACTGTTCCCTTCTTTACATTATTTATAATGGTGCCTGCTCAGGGTAGGTAGAGAAATCATAACTAGTTTTTTTTTATATAATTAATTTGTAAAAGTAATTCGCTGTCCTTTTCTCCTGCAATATGAGAAACAAGTTGTTCTGCAAGGCTAAAAATTGATAAAGATCATTTTCTGTGTAAAGTCATTCCATTCAGCTCACGTTAATGCTTTCTTATCATGATGCGTATTATCTTACACGCTCAACATCAGTCACACAAGAGCTGACATGAAATGAAAATAATCCTTTTAAGAATCTCAGATACAAACATTACTGTTACATTCTTGTCTCATTATTCAGGGCATCTTAAGTGGTTACAGTACTACACCAAAGTGAAAATTTGTTTAAAAAAAATCTAATTAAAGAAGTCTCATAATGTATGCATTGCAGATTGATCAGGGGAAGCGTAAACCAGAAGTGAATGGCCTCACAATGAAAATTGAAACCCTACTATAGGCTGGCATAGTAACTTTACACTCTGCCATGACATACTTTCTCTAAATCTTTCCTTTTACTAAAGCCACCATTACTCTTTTTCCATCAGAGATTTTGACTCTTTAAAAGAACAAGATCACTGTACAAACCTGCAGCTGGCTTTTGACATCAGTGAGCGTGAATTTGGGATCGGACCATTCCCATCTGCGAAGGAGCTGAGTGACGATCAGGCGCTGGATAAGACCAGGATGATCACCTACCTGTCCAAGTTCTACGAGCTGTTCCGGGGCACACCTCTACTTGCCTCAGGTACTCTACTCTACTTTACTCTTCTTTACTCAATCATATAACTTTACTAATCTATATTGTCTGTCATTATTCATTGATATTATCTGAAAGTTATGACTGTGCACCATGGAAACTACAAAAACACTGATGCAGTCATGTGTTCTACTACAGGTTCCAGAGGACTGGATGAAAACAATGAAGATTATCCATCTAAGGAAGTCAGAAGTAATAATAATGTGCTCAATCTTGCGCTTCCCAGGAAACGGGTACCAAAGGTAACTAAACTCTGAAATGTTTAAATCTAATGTACTAAATACAATAAGTTTACTGACTTCCAATATCTTTATTTAATGTGGGATTTTTTTTATACATGTGCATTTTGTCGTTGTTAAATTAGTTTTTAAGGGCCATTTATGACCTTTTCCAGCCTTTTTTGGCTTGGAATGTCTTCCTTTCTTTTGACTGTTGGATATTCAGTCTTATTTCTTTGTGCTGTACTTTTAGGATGAAAAGAAATCCGACAGTATAGATCCAATTTACAAAAGGAGGCGGAAGTTCAGCAGTTACCTGGAGGAGGTTGGTTATTAAACTACCTACTTGTAATTTTAAACTTATCATCTAGACAAATAAGCCTGTTAAAATATAAGGATGTTGTCTATTGTCTATCTCTAGGCCACCAATCTGTCAAGTAATGGCTCTGCAGTGCAAGAGGACCAAGAGCCCAAGGAAAACAAAGTGCGCTCAATGGCTACTCAGTTGCTGGCCAAGTTTGAAAGCACTCCAAGCTCCACCATCCGGAAAACACAGGTGAAAAAAAAAACACACCAATGTGTTCAGTAAACACATATATTTTATTTTATTGTAGTAGGGCTGCAGTTTTCACTGTCATCATTTAAGGCTGTAAGTAAGTATATATGCATGTATTTATTTAACTACAGACCAATACTTTTTTCGTCCTTCCTACCTGCGTATAGTTGAAAAGAAATGGCTCAAATGGATCAAAAATACAGTATGTGTTTTACATTTCCCTTGTTGTGAGCTGGAGCTCTGACAGTGGTCTGCTGTTTTATTCTGACAAAACTTTTCCTTTCGCTAATGCTACACCATTCTCTTGTCTTTTGTTTCCAGCGTTTAATCTTTTCAGTCTTTTCTATTTCTTTGCCTTTTCGTTAACGGTCTTCCTGTGAGAAGCCCTTCCCACTGCAGACTGTGGAGCTGGCTGAGAGTCTGCACATTAAACTCAGGCCTCCAGTCCCACCTAAACCTCCTTCAGAAATGCAGGTAGTCTGGAGCTGCCAGACGGCAGTGTTTGTACCCACAATACAAACAATCCGCAAACATCAAGTGTAAAAAAACGGATAAAATGGATCATCTCATTTGAATGTAGCTGTTGGCTGTTGACTCACAGGTCTCAGATGTCATAGCCTGTTCTCAACAGCGTTACCTTGTGATGACTACAGAACTCTAAATATAAAGCAGACAGAATATTCATTGTAATGAGTTATCTAACATTGCAGCACAATAAACATGTGAGAAGTACCAGAGAGCGGGCACCTCATTTTTTTAAGCTGAAACATATAAAACCACCTGTGGGGTTCTTTTAAAGGATTGCCTAGTGAGTGAAAGATAATAAATCAATTAAAGCTTCACAGTTTGGTTGCTTGATGAGAAGCTTTACCACTGCTTACGTGTGCACTACTGTATATCCTCCCTTTCAGTTTGAAGTCAGTATCAGAAAAGCAGCAGAACACTTAGTGCGCCAGCCTCCCAAGACGCTGCCCAAACCTCAGCTCCAGCCTGATGTCCAGCATCTGTTTTCTATAGTAAAGCTCAGACATGTTGATCAAACGCACATTGAAACAAAGCCCCAGCCTCATCCCGAGAGTGAAGACCCTCCTGCTTCTTCTCCCTCTTGCCACTCAGCAATCCATTTCATGTCAAGAGTCCTCCAGCGCCTCAGGGAGGTGGATGCACATGTCTCTGAGGTGATCTCTATCTCCTTCCTATCTTTACCTTCTGCTTTCTTTTCTGTCCCTCTTTTTAAACCCTTGTTATGGTTGCATGTTCTGATCCCCCAAATTCTCCCCAGAGTGAACTTTGATTGTATACTATTTTGTGATTATTCATTTAGGCTAATGTAATGTGTAGTCAGATGGTGAAGTCAACCCCTAAATTATCCGGCCTGATGAAAATGGCAAGAGCAGGCGTACAGAGCTGGCCTCGAGCGGAGACAGGCACACAGACAAATTACTGGCCAGTCTGAGTGCGTGAGAAACAGGTCTGCCAGGGCCCGTCTGCAAATAAGCTATTTTGATTATTCAGATTTGCCAAAAGCGTGCCTGTGTTGGCTCAGATCAGCACTGCACAATTGTTGTCCTTATCAAGTCATTAAGTGTAGAACTGATATGTGAGATATAGTAGCATCAAATGCAGTTTCACGTGTTTAGAGAATTTTCTTAAAATAAGTAAAACAAGAAATAAATTTTAACTGCTCATCATTGTTAAAAAAGCTTGTCTATATTTGACATGGTCATAATTTATAGGACTTCTTCTTATATATTAAATATTGTCATTTTGTTTTTTGACAGTAGCACCTGCCATTTGAACAGAAATGAGCTCTGTTAAATGTTCAATGTCTTCTTCAAGTGTTGATTATCAGACCACTTTTATAGCTGACAAAATGCTGCTAGCTGACATACTGTAGGATATAGGCTAACAGCATTCCATACTTATGGAATGCTAAATACTTTTAGAATTTAACATGTGGCCTTACTCAATACTTCACTATGTAATGTATGAAGGTAGATATTTATTTGGCTGAACTGCCAGGTTTGTAAGCCTGTCTCAGTTCTCTGCTCCAGTATAGTATAAGTAACCACATTAAGTCGGGTGTAAAATAGATGTAATAAGGCAGCCTTTGTTCCACACAGCAACGTTTTTGTTTTCCTCCCGACAATTCACACTTAGCTGTCAAATACTGCTTCCTGTTGTGAAAGTAGAACAGAAAGGCCTTTCATCATTTAACCATGTCGTGCTTATTAAATGGATATTAGTATACCTAATTATGCCTACCCACAGAGAGCTCCACTTTAGATCGGAGAATGTGTCTCACTGTACAGAGGAGGTGAGACTGATGGCTTCTCTTTTTTTCCTGTGCTCCGTGTCATCCTGCAGAAAAAAGCTCAGACACAACAGGCTAGAGAGTTTCACACAAAGAGTATAAAGGAAAAAGCTGTTCACCTTAGAGGGTTGTTCTCAGCAGACAGCTCTGCTGGTCTCAAGGTGACTATGTCAGGCTTGGCGTGTGACTCACCCTGACTGTGTATTTTTCACTTTGTGTGTGTATGTGTGTGTGTTCACAAGTTTTGCATGCAGCTAATTTGCTCCCTCGACATTTTGTTAAACAGAATTCTTTTTTTGACACTATATATAACTACACGCAGTTAATTTAGTCTTAATTCAATGACTTTTTTTTAAATCAAGGTGAGACTTAAAGCGACTATACTACATTTTTATAATAATGTTTCAAATGACAATTTAAAAACAATTTGACAATGTGACAGGGGTTACTCGCGACTCTTCTTTTTAAGACAACTCAGGAAGGTGTCCAAGGCTGGGACGCTCAGCTCCACAGGGCTGTGATAGAGAGCACTCTTACTTTCTTCATCACTGTATGGGGGGGGGGTAACTGCCCAGCGGATGATAAGTCTGCACTGAACAGGGCAGTCAGGTCAGCATCAAGAATAATCAGCCTTGACCTCCCTAAGATCTGGGAAATTCACAACCCCCGTCTACTCAAAATGGACTGAAAATACTCAAAGACCCCCTGCTAATTCCCTTTCTACCTCTCTACCATCAGGCAGAAGGATACAAAGTACCAGATCTAGATCTACCCGTTTTTCAAATAGCACTTACCCGCAGGCTGTAAGGGCCCTCAATACTCATCAACAAACCTCACTGTATCTGCTCTGCCTACACAGCTACTTCCTCTTCCTCAGGGTCACTTAAATCACTAGAACATTGTCTGATCGATTTGTTTGTTTAACGTTACTGTTTTGTTTCACTCTTACTGCGTCCTAGCGTTTTAGCCAACCTGATCTCACAGAATTCCGTGAAATGAACTCTAGGGTTGGGCATCGAGAACTGATTCCTACTTGGAATCATTTAAAAAATTACGATTCTAGTAGAATTGTTTCTTTAATGGAATCGTTTTGGAGGATTTGGTTTCAAATCTGATCATCGGACCCAAATTTTATATGCTGTTTGTTAATATGTTGTGGTTTTCGTAGCGGCAGGCGCTTGGTGTGTTGTTGGCCACACAGACTTCTTACACGTTTTGTGCCACCACCATGTAATGCGGTGAACAGTTTGTGATCATTTCACAGATTTTTAAGAGACCAGGCTGTTCTTAGCCTTAGTTGTATCTAGGTGTATTTATAGAACTGGCAAAAAGACTTGATGATGTGTGTTTTAGTAGTGAGGGGTTAACGTATGTTATTCACCCCCAAGGCAGCACACATAAGGCCTGTTCTAAAACAGCTTATTAAATAAGCATCATAGCCCAAGATTTACATTGTTGTCATGTATCTTCTTAATTATAATAGACAGATAAATGTGAAAGGACTGCTGCTTTGCAAGAAAGCTTTGCTTTAACTGCTGTTTCTGCCCCTTGTGCTTTTAATTACCGGCACTCGTAGAAGAGCAGTGTGTGTTCTTGTGGTGGCACTGTGTGGGTTTCTCTGCTCCACCCATCCCAAACAGCCTGCTCCAACTCAACAGCCAGATGTTATAGCAGGACTTACACTAGTTTAATACAAAAATACACAACTCCTGGTACACAATTTTTGATTCCTGTAGCGCAATTGGGGAAACTGATTAGACATGACAAACTTTCTCACTGACCCAACCTCACAGTGTTTATCCATATGACCTTGTGATTATCTCTTGTCCCTACTTCTCTTTTTTGAGTCTGTAGGCTTTAAGGTGAAGACAGTGGTCACCCTCTCTGAAGATGACCCCAGATACAGAGCCTCACACAGCTCGCCCTTCAAGTCAACTGTCACTCAAAATATCCCCAAGATAACATTGAAAATTAAAGCATGCATTACAAACAGCTGTGTGTTTCTCATCTTGCAGTTAACATCTCACACTTTCACTTGTTCGGCATGTCTTACCACCTGCGTTTCTCCCAAGCATGCCGACACTTAAGAGTACTTAGTACTTACTAAGAGTAACTAACTCAACACAGAGTTAAAATTTCTAGCAGAAATGTTTTGTGACCTGTAACAAAGAAAATCTTAACTCAAGTACGTAGATCAAAAATGAGGACTGGCCTTGAATTAAAAACAGAGATAACAATAGATTTGACATATACACAGTCTTTCCTTTAAAAGAATATTCTTTTTGGTCAGATGGTAAAAATTGTTAGCATATTATGTGATTTTCTTAAAGCCACCAATAGGTGTTCTATGCATGACTGTGTCAGCTATTTCAGGACTCTTAAGGTTATGATGTGTTTCGTTAAATGAGTTTAAGTAGTGGGAAATAGTAGCTGACTAGAAAGATTGAAGACAGTGTTAAAGACTTTGTTTTATGGAGGTGTTTGACATGAGTGCTAATCTTCCCTGTTTTCCTTTCTTATCATCGCTGCCTGTCGTCTGTTTTCCAGGGTGGCTCACTACGAAGGGCGTTCCCCCCGTCAGGTGACCAGTGTCACTCATGCGAGAGACGTGTTTATATGGTGGAGAGGGTCTGTGCCGAGGGGCTCTACTTCCACAGAGAGTGTTTCCGCTGTTCTACCTGCACCTCTGCCCTGCGACAGGGAGCACATGCCTTCGACTCTGAACAGGGTACGTGTTATCCCAAATCAGCTCTACATCAGTACTGAATCCACATTTTACTAAAACAAAAGGGGCAAAGTTCAGTCTTTATTTGGCTACTTTGTACTGACAGTTCTTGTAATCGTGCAGGAAAATTGTACTGCAAACTTCACTTTGAGCAACGCAACAGTGGGACAAAACTACAGAGGACTTTTTCTGCACGCTCAGTGAGTACTTTGCATTTCCAGCAGTATCCATCTGATCCTAGCAACATTTACTGTAAGATGTCTAACTCCTCAGTCTTCTGTCTTAGAATCGCTCTGGAGGTGGAGTTCAGGAGCGATGTGCTGATGACAGACAGAGCTCAGAGTCCAGCAGCACAGCAGACCTGCACAGTCAACCCTCAGCAGGTACCTTCAGCTCGTTCATGAGGAAACACCTGAGCTGGCCCCTGAGTGTGACTCGCGCTGTGTGTAACACCCCCTGGTATCTGTCCCATTGTGTGCGTGGTACAGCACAGGCCCTCAGCGGCCACCTCAGGGACAATGCCCAGGACTATGCATTACTGTATGAGCTACTGAGCATGAGCTTACCCCTGCTGCTTGTCTTACAAGAGGTACTGCTACAGATGTACACAGAGGCTGTGTCTGACGGGCCCAGCTGTCTACAGCCTCTGTTGCTGTGGCTGCAGGAGCATATTGGGCACAGGCTCATCTAGACGCTCAGTAGCCCTAGGCTGTCAATATTTGACTTCAAATGCCATTAAATCTGTGGCTGAGGTGCACATGAGCAGGAGTTTTCGTGTCAAAATATAATTTGTAGCTGTGCACAAGCACCTTTTGTAATGTTTACTTGCCTTTTTATGATGATACTGCTCAGTGTCTTGGATGTAGTGTACTTGTGCATCAGCCAAAGAAGAGTCACTGTAGGTTGCTCATGCAATTTGTTGCGGTTTACCACAGGGGTTATTAAAAGCTGCACCAAATATGTTTGCAGTGGGTTTGGTGTGGAAACTACATTATTCGTAAGGGATACATTAACTTAAACAAATAAGGCAATTAAAATGAAAATAAAACAGGCCACAGTCGGTGCGTTAAAGACTTGAGACTGCTGAAATCACCTTTGCTGTAAAAGTCTATCTTTTACAAACTGTCTGAGAAAATGCACCCTGCAGTTAATATAGCTCAACTCAGGTTATGAATGACTAACTTAATGCACTTTATCTTTGAGAACTGCCGTGCCGGCGCACCGGTAAACTGTCACATTATAAAACCCAGTTCTCGTGTTAACAATGCTGGCCACCAGACAGGTTTTCTTTTGACTATGCATATGTGCTCCCGCCATATGTGTTTTTCTTTGATTATATATAGTATGTGTGTTTTATGTAAACATGTCAACAATTTGTTCATTGTTTATTTTATACTCTGACTCAGTTTACCTTCATTAAATGTTAACACACCAAAGAAACTCAGTATTTAGTTCTACTTTGCTGCCATCTACTGTGGACTCAGAATGAGATGCCCCACCCCTTTGTTTGTGAACCTCCCTGTATACCTTTACCGGCAGTTCCGTTTTAAATTGATTTGATGATGTTTTGAGTTATGAAATATTTTTTGATTTACTGTTGACAATAGAAGCTGGTGAGCATGCTGTGATGTGTTTGATTGTGCTTGCCTTTCTTGCCATCATTTTAAAGCACGTTGTTGGAAGACAAGTTGCTACCCATTCAGAAACACTATCTAATGATGCCTATGAAGCCTTTTCAGAGTTTCATAGTTTTTTTGTTTTGTTTATAAACTATTTGAAAAATATATTTGCGAAGGCTTCAGGCATTATTTTGTGTTTACAGCATGATGTGCGGGATATGCAAGATGATTTTTATGTTTTTTTTGTCAGCTACCTAATATTTCATGTTAGATTACTGAATTTGCAGCATGTAATACTAGCTAGTATTTTTTAAATACCAAAGAACTTTTTCTCATCACACTGACTGGACTTGTGGAACATTTATCTGTATGGCAAGACGACAATCATCAACATGTGTTATGTTGCCAGCATACAAATATCGTCTTCATTCTGAATGTCAGTATTCTGCTTTGTTTTTATAAACATTTTCTATTTTTGTGCTTTCAGCTGTATTTGTGTCTGTATGTTCTCTGTGTTTTAGATCATGTTTTTTTTTTCCTCTCGTTCAGCTGAAGCCTTTTATGAAGTGAGTGAGCCAGCAGGATGGTTAAGAGAAATGACATTTTGAAGGTGATCACCTGCATGGTCACGTTGTGTTGTGGCTGCAAATACTGACGATAAATAACTGACCCAAAGTGTCTCATATGACTTAACCTTGCTGAAGTGATTGAAGAGGTTTGATTGTGTGATGCAGAGTTTTGACTAAACTAAAATTATGACTAATGAATGGCTTCAGTGTCTCTCATTGATCCTCCAGATGTTGAGTGAACTGGCACCGACTAAGTCTGGTTAAAACCTCTGAACTGCTGCCTCCATTTCCTCTTTTATCAGTTTTTTAAATAGTATAGATAACTAAATTGTAAATCAGTCTTTTAAGACCCTGAACCTTAAATAATATAATAAAATAGAATATTAGAATATAAATTTAGTATGTTTCAATGTTTTGCCAAATGACTGAGAGGCCTTTTAATTTACCTTTAGTGCCTGGAAATGTTTTTTAAGACATGTTTGGTCATAAGTTCCTCAGGTAAAGGTTTAAAAACTGCTTTTATTTGTAGAGACCTTTTATATTGGTTGTCTGTGGTGTCTATGGTTTTAGAGAATATGCTGTCTTTCAATTTCCTTGCGAGAGTCCTCCCAAAAGGAGTAATGGGGAGAAGTCTCTAAGAAGTCTAAGTCTGTGACAAGGGCGTGTAATTAATGAGCACATGGTATTCCCCTTGTGGATAATAAAGTTCACCTTGACCTTGACCCAATTCTATGACGTCTGACAATAACAGCAAGGAACCCCTTCACATAACCTTCCATACAGAATATAGCAGCATTTATAGAAACCTTCTTTTTCAGTGTGTGCACTGACCCCTGTAACCTTATATTTTCACTGTAATAGACCTCGTTTACAAAACACTTCTGTCTTGTTTTCCTCTGCCTCTTCTTAAGTAGCTAAAAGTGAAAAAAGGGACTTATACATGATTCTACTTGTGAATATGTCCTTGTCTCTACGACAATATTATACTTATTTTCTGTTAAAACTTCTGTACTTTTCAAGATTCAAGATTTCGGTATTGTCATTCCACAGTACACTGTAGTACGAAATTACGTGCAAAGTTCACAGCTTAAAGAATATAGCACAGAAACAATTAAAACACCGTGGAAAATCAAGATATTAGCTAAATAATTGAAAATGCTTTGACAGTGAATGTTGAAGGTTAATTACACTTTTGAAAAGAAAGACCATTTAATAATAATACTTACATGACGCTTTTGAGAGTTCTCAAACACGCTTTTCATACTGTAAGATAAAAAAAACAATGTAACACACACACTGACTGAATGGAATAAAGGCATGACTTACTAATCCATCACGGTGGATGAGCGTGATAAACTGTATTTCATACGCAGGAGTTTTTTAATTTAACAGTTGTCTAGGACGATGACACATGGGTGCATCTTTTGAGTCATTTGGGCTTGTAATGATTAGTAGAGAAAAACATTTCAACCAGAAATTGCTGTTCAACAAACTGCCACTGAACTTTGCTAATGAATCCCTCCTTGACGCAGCATTGTTCCAATGTTGGCTCTGAACTTACAAATATATTGGTTCATCTGTGTTGTTCTTCTAACGCTCCTCTTGTCCCATTTCCCTCAAATCAAATCCACCCAACTAAATAAAATCATAAAATGTGACAGGGGCTACATATCCTAACATTTAACATGATTTAGTATGTGTACATCACAATGTATCAGTGAATCTACACACTGTACATTTTCAAATCTGTAAATGTTGAGGACAACACAACATCAGGGTCTAAGTTTATGAGCTAAAGATATTTTGGTCATTTATTCAATTAAAATAAAGGACTGCTTTCTTCTGAGAAATAAACATCACACCTCGAAGATCCTTAACTATTTCAAGATACACATCAATATTCTATTAATAAGCTTTATAAATTAATATCCCGCTTTCAGTTAATCAGTTTCAGCTCAACCTAACAAACTGTACAGTCGGAGTGTGCACGTCTACAGTCATACACAGGTTTTCAATGTTTGTTTCCTGTTTTTCATTCAGAAGCTGCCACACAAGTGACGTGTCACTTCACCCAGAGAGGGCTAAGAATTTAGGAATAATCTAAATTCTTCATGACGTAGATGTAAATAATTGTTTGTGATTAATGCTGACTTCTTGAAAGTGTGTTATAAATGTTTTCCTTGAGTCTTTGAATGATTGCTAAAATGCTTTTTGTGCCACAGTATTTCTCAATAAATGGATGTGTTATTGACGTCTGACTTTTTTTTTTATCAGATAAAGACTTAAATATTTTGAATGACTTAGGCATTTTATGGCCTATAATCCACAATGCAATTAGATCTTTTTTTTTTAAATCACATCTGTTTGTCTGTAACTGGTATCTGCCTGGTTAAAGCTATAGTGAGTAGGGTCTGTCGCCCCTATGAGGAATTCACAGTAATGACACCCCCCCACCCCCCCCCCCCACCACCGCCACCTCCTTCACCCAGTTACTATAGCGTTTATCCCGTCAAGTCAAGGAGGACATGGAAGATTTAATGAAATACATTCTCACTGAGCTTGACCAACATAACTCTCCCTCTCAATTAACAAACAAAAAAACAAAGCTACTTTACTGCACGTGGCAAGGTGCCTGGCATGGTTGCCAAAGCAAATGTTCATGGACCTAAAAACTATATAAAGTATTATGTTACAGTTCCACAAAGACCTGAAAGTAGCTGTGAAGAACCATTGTTGTTTTCTGGCCAAAGGTTCACGATAGCACCATTCAGCTCGTGAATGCCCCCACATTGCTTTCAGTGAGCAGATAATGACCTCTGTGTTTCTGCTTTATTATCCCTTGTATAACTGGACTAAAATCTGGTTATAAAAAAAATTTCCCTGTGTCCTCTTTAGTCCTGAAGGTCTAACATTTTAAAAGGAAAACACTCTCCTGTGTGGTGAGGAATGCACTTAGAGCTGGGAGGGCTAGGCCTCTGTATTGACTTTAGAAAATTGCTCACTAAAAAAAGATTACTTTTGGAATACATGTTGGGCAATTGTACTTCAGAGTAGGACTACTGTAACCTAAGTTCTCCAAAGAGTAGAAAGAACAACAATTTAACTTGGCACTTTTTGGAATTAAATCATTTCAGCCTGAGGCCTTTAGGATCCTACTGGCCTCAGGGTTAAAGCTCCTCCCGAGCCTCTCAGTGCTGGCCCGATGTAATAGACCTTCTACCTGACCTCAACAGGGAGGAAAGGCTGTTACCTGGGTTCTTTGGATCTTTAAAGGTCCCATAGCATAAAAATGTCACTTTATGAGTTTTTTAACGTTAATATGAGTTCCCCCAGCCTACATATTGTCCCCTAGTGGCTGAAAATGGTGATAGGTGTAAACCAGGCCCTGTGTATCCTGCTCTGCCTTTGAGAAATGCTCAGATGGACCGATCTGAAAAACTTGCCCCTTACGACCTCCTCAAGTTTACCTCCCCTTTCTCTGCTTTGCTGACCAGAGAATTTGGCCCACCCATGAGAGAGACATCATGGCTTTTAAATGAGCAAAGTGGCACTTGGTCAGACTCCGAAATGGCACACACCAAGGAAAGCTCATTGTGGGACTGGCTCTAGTGGCTGTACTTCTGCACCAAGGCTGAATTTTGGGAAATAGACTTCAGATACAGTATTACGGGACCACTAAGGTCTATATAAAAGCATCCAAAGAGAACCATGTCATGGGACCTTTAGTGATTCTCCGAGCCTTATTCTTGCAATACCTGGTGTAAATATCACTTAGGCAGCGTGGGGCATGGCCTGTGCTGTGTTCAGCAAAACAAATCTCTTTTTACAAGGTTTTGGGGCCCTGTTCAGTGCTATTTCCGTACCAAGCAGTGATGTTTCCAGTCAGGACATTTTCGATGATGCATGTTGTTGTCCTGACACCAGCGAGTCAGGCCCTCTACTTCTTTCAGGTAGCGCTGGTCATTGTCTGTGATCACGACCTCCAAAGCTGTGTCGCAAACTTGATGATGGTGTAGGAGTCAAAAGTGGCAACAGAGAGTAGAAGAGGTGTGTGGACACCCTCAGCACCTAAGGGTCTGTCCGTCAGGATGTCAGCAATCCACATGCTCAGTGAGGCTTAAACCCAGGTCCTTGAGCTTTGTGATGAGCTGGAGGGAACTGTGGGGTACTTTATTTTACAATGCTTCTCTCACCTTGTTCATTAACGGGGGATTTAACAACACATTCTCCTGATATTCATAAGAATGAAGACATCCAGTGTTGTCATTAGCAGCAATATTTATTTTTGAAGGAGCTCACATTAAAAACTTTAAGTCATGTTTTTTCAAATTTGTTTGTCATCCCAACCTACAAATACAACAACATGATGGACAGACAATCACTTAATATTTCATGAATTTTGAGAGAGAATTTGTTATACAAAGCTGGTGAGCTGACCAATTTTGGACAAAATGTTGGCAGTCATGAAAGTATATAATATTTTTCTTTTTAGTCTACCCCACAGACCTGTAGTGCAGCGATGTGAAGTGTGATTTTATAAAACACAGTCCAGCAGAAGCCGACATCCCTGCACTTTACTGTGTGCATCTCTTGGGGAGTGTCATCTGTTTACTGACCTCTTGTAATGTTTTCATTTCTTCTTTTATCATGAAATGACCTTTCTTTAAATGCAAAAAGAGCAGAATGGAAAAAAAGTCATATGGTAGCAATGATTAGCATTCAAGCAACAGAGCAATCAGAATCTGAGATTGCATTGAAATTACAGAAGCTGTGAAAGTTGATGAAAAAGATTGAAAAGCTGAGATGAGATGAATCTAAAAATATAATGTCATTATTTTAGCACTTTCACGTTAATCATCCTGTTAAACAGTCAAACACAAATCTCTTGTCAGGATGCTGGAGGGAATCATCTATATTGTATTTGAACATTTACATGTACATTTCCTCTAAGAAGAAAATGAGAAAAATAGAACAAACAGACGTTTATTCATTTCATTTAAGGTTTTTTTCCAAGTCCATACTTACAATATTTGGCAGCAAGGCCCATTAAGATGGCTTCATATTGTGCAAATAAACAAACACCTGTTGCTCTCACAGGTTTTCCTTGTGTTTCTCTATGTTTTTACCTTTTCTGCATCTCATGTCGCTTAAATTCCCTCCTTACTTCCTCCACTTGCCTCCCTTACTTGAGTCGTAGTCCCTCCCACCAAGGAGGTACGGGAGAAGTACAAGGAAATCATGGGAGATGAGAGGAAATGAGCAAACATGTTTTAGCGGGATGAGATGTCCTTTCCTCTGAAGCGTTACATGAAGACGTCAGCTGTTTGGGCAGAGTTAGGAACTCCTTCAGGTTCACGGCTTTCGGGAAGGCTGCTTATGTGTATCCTCGCCTATAACTACTTGATTAACCCTCCTTGATGCCCACTCCTTGGGGCAGAAATCTTTGAGATGGCCTTCACCGAAGAGGGACAGAACCACTTCCGGTTCAACCGAGAACCGAGGAGTCAAGAAGCCGTCAAATAAGTGGCATGACAGCTAATGTCCCTCCCACCGAGGAGGCAGGGGAGAGACACAAGGAAATCATGGGAGAAGAGAGAAACCAAGCAAATGTGTTTTTAGCAGGATGAGATGTCCTTTCCTCTGCAGAGTCACATAAATTCATCAGCTGTCAGCTAGCCATGCGGCTTCCGGGAAGGCTGCTCTCATGGATCGTCGGCTATAGCTCCTCGATGATCTCTCCTGGATGCTCGAGGAGCACTCAGATTAGGGTGGTGTGTTCCTGTGTTTCTGTGTTTGTAGGCATGGCGCTCCTCGGCTCTCTCCTGGCTCCCATTTGCTGCTGATCATCCACTCCTGCCTTCCATCAAGTTCATAAAGCTACATCAACAGCGGCCATTCAGCCACTGACAGTCAGACCTTCAGTTAGCTACCGTGGTAGTTTCACCTCAGGTCGTTCCTTGTTCCAAGTAGTTTTTAGTTGCATCAAACGTTCCCAGAATGTTCCCTTAACGTTGCAACCTTTAGGGAACGTTCCCCTAACGTTGTAACCTTTAGGGAATGTTCCCCTAACGTTCCTTTTTTACATTACCCTAACCTTAAAAAACTTTAACAACAATGGTACCAATTTTATTATTACTTTGAAGGTCCCATGACATGGTGCTCTTTGGATGCTTTTGTATAGGTCTTAGTGGTCCTCTAATACCATATTTTATGTCTCTTTCCCAAAATTCAGCCTTGGTGCAAAATTACCGCCACTAGAGCCAGTCCCACAATGAGCTTTCCTTTCCATTTCTGAGTCTGTGGCTTTTGAGGAGGAGAGAGGACAGTGTTGTCCAGTTCTCATGTTTTATGTCAAAGTCTATGAGATCTCTCTCTAACATGTCCTTGAAGCGCAGTTTAGGTCTACCCGTGTGCCAAGTTCCCTCCTCCAATACTCCACGAGTACTGAGTGGGGAATGCGACAAGTTGTCTTTCCTCCACAGCTTGTGGTATTTAATCAAAATCACTGGGCAGGAAAAGGCCTGTTGTGCTTAATGTTGCTCAGTGTTTCGAAAAGGAAGACACAGAGATTTTTCTCCATATGAGACTGTAAAATACAGATAGGATTTTACATACAAAACATTTGATCAATTTATAAAACCTGATGCACTGTTATAGATTTAGCTACCCAACAGTGTATAAAAATCACAGTAAAATGCTACTTACACATTGATGCATCAGTCATAATAACCTAGTAATATACTGTATACTGGTATCACTCAAAGCCATTTTTTCTGCATTGTGAGTGCTTTTACTTTGATACATTTAGCAATTACATTTAGCTAACAATTGGCTAATAATACACACTATTTCTTAAATGCCATGCCTTCAATGTGGGACTTTTACTTGTAATGGAATATTTTCACTTCAGTGAAGGAGCTATCAGTGTCATTACATATGGAGCCCAGAAGTTGACAAAATGTGGTATCAGATGGGTATCAAAGAGTTATCAGACATGCCAAACATAAAACTGAACATATGATCAAATAATATTGTTAAATAGTTTAAACGGAGTGTAAAACAAATTCACTCAAATGATTGAAAGTGTAAAACTTTATTCCCACATCATTTTCAACTATCTCACTAGTTGTATTATTCAATGATGTTAGCGTTTTGGCTCTATATAGCTGCACAATATATTTCAAACTTACCTCTTAATGTGCAAATGTGCCACAAGGTATCCAGTAATCATTTTTTAAAGTCAGCAGTGTACATCTCATTAAGTGAAAGAATGCTGTTGATCCTTGAGATGCTTGAACAAATCGTGTGCGGCCTCTTCTGAATTTAACTGGTGTTAAGAGCATAATACAAACATTTGTGATTGCATTTTTTTTTTAAAGCAAATCAGGAAGTTCAATCACGAAAGCCTTCACAACGAAAGTCCTTCAAATTTTTTACTTTTGTCTGAATCCTGAAATCCATTTAGCCGCTCCAATTGACTCTCAGCAGCTCGTCTGTTATTATTAAACGTGCTGCTGGTTTGGATGTCATGTTTTGACATTGCCTCAGACTGACTGTTATAGGTTTCTAACCATATTTGTAATGATTACTTTTTTGCACAGGCCAGCATTGAATTTTAATATTTTGCTTCCTTTTCCTCTTAATTTTATGTTTTATTTACGTTAATCTACTTTTAAATCAACTAATCAATTAAACTCTTACCATTATTTATCAAAACATTAATACATCTTTGTCACTTAAACTGTAGACGTAACTATGACTGCGTCAATGGCAAGCAAAACCCCAAAAGCTCTGGACTCAAGTTTTTACATAAAGGATGAGATAGAAAGAGAGAAGTATCCTGGTGAATAACTTCCATACTCTCACAGCCAGAGAGCTTGACCCCTTAAGCTCTGGGATGCGGTTTGGAGCCCCTCTGGCAACTGAAAATGTATCATCCCAAGTTCCATCAATATTCTTAACTCAACAAAGTGATTTAGGCCACAGACATTAAAATCAAAAGTGCTTAATGTATAACACAATTTTGTCTTTGTGTTTGTTTAACTGCTTGTCTGCTTTTCATGTTGTTGTTCTCGTATTTGGTGAGCCAAAGACATATTTCCATCCTAGTGGACAATGAAGATACATTCTATTCTATTCTATTTTAGGGTGAAATCTTTTACGCATATCTTTAATATTTGGGAAGTTAAAAAACAAAACTATCTTCATGGCCAGATACTGGGTATGTATATGTATGTCTACTGTAGATAAACTGATCCTTTAATAGGATTGCTAAGCATGCCATTGACGTTGGTTTAGTTTAAAACTGTCCAGATAATTTCATTCAGATATCTCAGAGTGACAGTGAGTTTGGCCAGACCTCACTCAAATATCACAAAGAGATGCTGTATGTGCTGTAGGTCTGGCAATGTTCCTTTTTTTTTCTTTTTTTTTATTTAGATATCTGGTAAACATTGAGTGAGAAGAAAGATATGTGTCTGAAAATAGTAACTGAATAAAACCTTGAAAAGTACAGCCTGTTATGCAGAACAATCAAAACACTGTTCTTGTAAAACACATGGCATTTGCAGAGGGTTTCTTACTGGAAACAGCTATTGTACACGCAACTGTGTTTAGAACAACACTTTTAAATGAAACAGCTACTAAACATGAAAGTAGTAAAGCTAAAATCTCAATTCTGGTAATTCAATTGGAAAAATGTACAACAAAAAATACTACATATTCCATTTATTTCTTTAGTTTTGCCTAGAACTATGAGTTGCTTTCTGTATTGACTCAAAAAAACATCACACATCTCTCTGGAGAAACATTTAGTGTCATCAACTAACATGTGCTTTTTAGTGATTTTAGCAAACATAGCAAGCTCTATGAGAGGCTGCAGCTCAGCAAGCATGCCTGTTCCTCTGCAAGGCAGTCGAGTATTGTAGATGTACCTCTCCCAACCTTGTTTATGTCTGGCCTTTCTCGTTAGCCCCTCTGTGATCAATAGGTGATCATTTGTTGAATCTCTCTTATTCCGATTTAGTCCTGAAATCCAGCTTTCAAGAAACAGGTAGGTTTTAAATACACCAAATTCACTCCACCAAGTTTTGAAAGACGATTTTGTTACACTAGACCCTTTTATTGGCTGTGCACATAACTAATATCACCCATCAAAGATTGTTTCCCAAGGATAGATGCACCCGTCAAAACAATTAGAGAGCATTCTTGTAAATTAATGTGATTGTAAAGAGAGCGGCGCATCTTTCCTTGAGACCATTTTAACATGGGGACATTAATTCTACAAGGACATTAATTCAAGCGAGTGAGCGTGTGCATAAAGTGAATAGATGTTCTAAAAATACAGGGATCATAATGAATGTTTAAGTGACAAATGTCTATCGTTTCATCAAATTACAAGTGTGTTTGAACAAGACATTTTTTATTCTGATCATGATTGAGCTAATGATTGCATTTTTCTATTGAAACATTTCATTTCCAAGTCGAAATTGTTTTGGCCAAGTGAAAAAAGTTTTTTTCCAGGTTTTTGTTGTCGTAATAGTCATTTCTAGCCAAAAGAAAGACATGACTGTAATGTTACATAACGTGCTGACACCCAATGTGTGTACCTTGTGTTGAGAGTGCACGGAGAAATGAAGAAAACTTGATTGTTTCAGTCCTCTTTAGATCTTCAGCCTCTTGTGGCTGAAATGAGTGTGACAACAACAAACACTGTTTGTCACAGATGGACAAAAACTAACTTAGAAATATTGTCCTGGGAATACGTTTTTTCACCTGTTATTAAGTCATAAACACCAGAGAAAATTGTTCCTTCGCATTTGCCTCTCAGGGCTTTGTACCGAGGATTTGATTAAGTGAAGATTTACAGGTAGGAGTGAAAATTAGCTGAAATACTGGGGACTAGTGCATAGCAAGGAGGGAATGGCATGCTCTGAAATGATAAGGAGTGATAGGGAAACTATTGCAAAAACCAACCAAATTGTCATGTAGGTCTTTTCCCACTCCACAACACGTCAATAATTATCTTCATTTGACAAGTTCCCTCGTTGTCAACCTTCCCCGTCCTGCCTGTTAATCCTGTCAGCTGCTTGGCGTGCCAGTATCCTGCCTCAGCCCGCCAGTTTGCTCATCAGCCTCCTGCCAGTCTCATCCTGCAAACTCCCACCAGTCAGCATTGACTGGTCTCACACTCATCAGGTGTCTCACAGCCCCTTAATGTCATTAATCTGAACTTTTCCTCTGTTTTTTGCTAGTCATTGCCTGATAAGAACTCAGTTTGTTTCAGATGAACTGGTGATGTGACTAAAGGCAAAAAGCCTGCAGCAATAGCCTCCTAGCTGCATAACAATACCTCCCTGATTTATCCAAGAAATCTTTTGTGCAGTTTCAAATCCATACATTGTACAGTCTCTACTTGAAGGCAATCATGGTGTTACTTGCTTGCTGCAACACAATGCATAATTTAAACTTCAGTAACATATTCATTGTAGGACTTTTATTTGCAATGGAGTATTGGGGTAATGGAGTACAGATATTGCTACTTTACTTAAAGTGGCTATAACTGATATTTCTTATTAAAACAACGTAAACGTATCAAATGACAATGTGAAAGCAATATGAAAGGGGTTGCTTGTGGTTATGACACTGAGAAAGAAAGTTAGGATCTGAATGCTGAATTGTTTTCAGTGTCGTTCTGTTCCTGAGGTTTCAACAAACCTTTATTTTCCACTTTAACACTTGCTTGATTTATTACAGTGACCTTATATGTGTGACAACTCTACTTTGAAACAATCACAAGAATTTGGTTCATTATTGGGACATTGCAGCCATTAACAAGAACATACCAGCTCTTAGTTTTGGTTAAGGATGCTACAAGAAATTGAGCCCTGGATTTCTTGCCTGCCTTATCCTCTGTCACTTAAGCTGGGATAGTGACAATGCACTTCAATAGCCCATTGTTCTGAACCCCTATCATCAGTAGAGCCCAATACCTGGGAGCTGTGCTTTTTCACCAAAAAGCACAAAATGATCACCCATAATCAGACATCATACACCAAGATGTCTTGAACAGGAGCATTTCCAGCCATTAAGTGTAATTACACTCCAGTATCTGCCTTTATATACCTTTGTATTCATATCAAATAAGCCTCCCCTTACGTGGTAAGACCATAGCCCTGTCTGTCCTTTATAGAGCACAACAGTAGTTCTGGCAGCAGTTAAGTAAAAAACACTCTCGGAAAGGTAAGCTTAGCAGGGCCGACACTGAGAATGAGTAGTTAATGTCTATTGGAGGTTCAGGAACTTGTATGTGTTTGTTATTGATCTGTGCCTAAGGACACAGAACAGGAGAATCTAGTGAACGTTATGTATGTTCTCCACTATCATCAGTGCTCTTTGAACATACACATTTGTGTTTTGTAATGTTTTTCTTTTTTGAAATTACTGAACATCAATTTCATTGCTGAGATTGTGTGCCAGAATTTGTCATTTTACAACATATGCCTTTAGTATAAACCTATACACGTGTCGCAGCTGAAACCACAGATTCTGCAGGAATCATTCCTTCTTAATCTTTTTGCATCATACTGTACGGCCCAAAAAATGTTTTTGCCAGATGGCAGAAATTCAATGGTGCGCTGATTGTCTTTGATGGCAGGACATAAAGCTCTATTCGAAAAGCATGCATCTGTCTGATATCACAAAATCCTCTGCCTCAGATACAATCTGTGCGCACATCTGGTCATAATCACGTTTTAAACATTGGTTATGCAATAATCTGTCTTTAATGTCTGTGTCCTACTGGCAGAGTTTCCCCATTGAGCTGCCACAGAGATAAAGAGATTTGTAGGTGCCTAACAGGAATGCAAACTGTTTAAAACTGGGATGAAAAGAACAATCAAACGGCTGCAGCAGTATTGTGAAAAATTTGAAGCATGTATTTGGGAGGTTTTTGTTTGAACTTGGTTTCATCAAGTGACCCATTTGTCCTTTTATGACCTATACATATAGTACTATATGTTTATGTGCTACCAGTACGTGTTTTCTTTTCTTTCACATTGCTACGGTTGATTACATTTAATTCAATTCAATTCAATTCAATTCAATTTTATTTATAGTATCAATTCATAACAAGAGTTATCTCAAGACACTATACAGATAGACCACACTCCAGAATTTACAAGGACCCAACAGTTCTAGTAGTTTCCTACAGAGCAAGCAACAGTGCGACAGTGGCGAGGAAAAACTTCCTTTTAGGCAGAAACCTCGGTCAGACCCAGGCTCTTGGTAGGCGGTGTCTTACGGGCCGGTTGGGGTTAGAATTTTGTAGTTGTAATTTACAAATCTTAACTGTATTAACTGATGTACAGCAGCTGTAACCACATATTTACAGTCAATTCTCAAACAGGCATCTGTGTAAACTAACCAATTCTGTGCAAAATCAGCAAATACATATATATCTATCAATTTCTATATTTATTCTCATTAAAAGAACCATGATCAGTTGAAAGTCGAAAAAAATTAAGACTTCAGCTGGATGTGGAAAAATAAATAAATTACGAAAAACTGGATTCCTTTTCTATGGAAAACAAAAAAAGGAATTTGTAATTTCTTTAATTGTACAAAAATACCTTAAGTCACCTCAATTTGTCAAAGTCTGCAGTGATGAAATATTGAACGTGATCACTGAACCAACTACTGTTACTGCACAAATACACAGTGCAACAGTAATTTTCATTCATCAGGACTATTGATGGTCAACTACAGACCTACCTGCAGCTTTGCTTAATGACTAGAGTGGAGGACAGCTGATTGTACCACAGACATGTTTTAAATATTGCATTAAATAAAGCATCACAGGCAAAAATGGGATTGTGCCAGTCTAAAGGCATGGCACCCTGCCGACAGGCTTTGTGTATGTTAAGTCAATTTTTGTTCACTACAATCCTGTTTATTACTCTTCACTTTGATTTGAAGGCAGTAATTTAGTTTTTCATGTTAGAACCCTAAAGGAATGGTTTCTTAATGTTTCCAGAGTTGACTGGTTGTGACTCTGAATGCTGAGTTTCTTTTTTCATGTGGAGCATCCACTCCAGAAACCTTTCTTAGACGCTTATTAGGATTTTCCTCTCTAATTTCCGCCATAGGCTACTCCTAGTTACAGTTTCACTATTGCATCTCCCCCCTTTCTGTCCCCTTCAGCTCAGCCTGGTTGACGTAAAATGCATCAATCCGGTGCACCACTGCGGGGATGTTGCCACAGACATCAGAAACCACAACTCTGGCATGCTGCAAATCACAGATAGCTTTTCCTGGCTGCAATAGGCTTTCAAATTCAGACTCCTGCTGCATAATAATTGCACTGAGTTTCTTGGAGTTTCATGGGACATCACTTGTTTCAAAGTGGTATAATCATATTTCATCAGATTGTCCCTGAGAAATATGATGAGGCAAATTTGGGAAACAGAAAATGATCTAAAAATCCAATCAACATAAAAATAAGTCCACAGAGAAAGATAATCTGCTAAATGGAAGTATGTGTGAAGTGCAGATCCAATAAGAAAACCTTTACAGTATCAGTGTGTAAATAAATTTGGACCTTACATTGCCGTTGAGGCAGCAGTGGCACTTATAGGAGAAATTTGACAATGCTTTACGGTCTACAGCTTTTATATCAATAAGGCTGTACATTTAGAATACAAGGAATATGTACATTTCGAGGTCATAAATGATCAGATTAAAAAAGATTTATTGTTCATGCCCAACAATCTTTATTCTAGCCCAGGCTGAGAAACAAAGTTGACATAATTCTGTCTCTACCACATAGAAGTCTTTTGTTTTATACATTATCCGTTACATGGACTTTTCCAATTTACAACAATTTATTCAAAGACATGTTTAATATACAATGCATACTTGTAATAGAACATCAGAATGACAGATAATTATTTAAATGGAAACTTGAGCAGATTGAATAAATGGAGCAGCTTAAAGATGTATGAGCTGATAAGTGGAACAGAAAACAGGGTTCTAAGTTGCCACAAGGGGGCATTTCTTGCTTCTAAAGTGTTCATAAGTTCATCTGTGATCCTTAAAAGCAACATTTAATTTGACCATTAAATTGACATGGTATTCATATATTTATAACATACAGGACATTTGGACTATTTTAACGTATTTTATTTGTGGTTTAAACATCCTCCATGACACAAAAAAAAATTCAACAAGCTGTACAGTGACAGTAACAAAATACTTAGGTAAACACAAGCAAACACAAACAAAAGAAAATACGTGCACTCAGGCACAAATACAATGTATGAAAAAATCAGAAGCTCTGCTGATTGGGATGCTGGCTCCCCGACTCCTATTCATGTAAGCAGTAAGTGGCCCTCACTAGTCCTTCTCTTATCTCTGAATAAAGCAAATCAGCACGGCTGGCTGAGCAGTCAAAGCAGAGAGCCAGCAAAGCACCTGGCCTTACACGGCTATCTGATTAGAGGAGGTTGCAGGCCAGGTTAAACCAGACCAGGCCAAGCAGTGGCAGATCTGGAGCAAAATGAACTAAACCAGGCTAATTCTATTGTACCATGGCCTCCCTAGAGGCTTAGAGCAGCAGGGTCAAATCAAAGCACTTCTATAGCACAGACCAAACTTATCAACCAGAAGTGAGAAGAGCAGTGGAGAATCTATAGCTTCATCTGTTCAAAACAGCTGAGTGGTGTTTTCTGAAGCATGCATTTAATGATTAAGCTGATATTATCTGCGGTGTCCCCAAGCTCCCAAATTGGCTTACAAAAAAGAGTCCTCTGACATATTTTATCTCAGCTGAAAATGGCATGAATGTTGAGAGTGACACAGCAGAGTAAAGACATTAGTGACGGTGTTCTGCACTTACAAAAATAAAGATAACAAAAGGGTTGGGAATTTGGTCTGCTTTTATCTATTTTTTTGCTGTTTGCAAACATTGTACCTTGATGACAGTTTATAATGAACAAAAGCATTAAAAAATGATCTTGGTCAGTCTGACCTATGCAACACATTGCATGCTACTGTCATTTAGACAGTAGTTAAATACAGACTATACATGGCTAACATGTTCAGACGAGGTATTGCGTGACACATTTTATTCTTGGTTAATGCACATGTAGTCTTTGCTAAGGTTGATGGATTTGGATGCTGAGTGCTTGGAAGCGCCAACTGAACAGGGTGAACAGAAATCAATGATTTACTTTTTAGGGAATTTAACCCATATAGAAGTTTGATGATGAAAGGGGCAATAACATTTGACAGTCAAATCAGATGATACATTTTTGGAGGTTTAAGGTGAAAGACTGGATAATAAAAGCAGACATACTGTATGCTGTAGGTCATCACAAGAAAGCACCATTGTAAGTCATGATCTGATGTTGGACCTTTCATATTCATTAGTTATTGAAAATAAGGTATACTATCAGGAAATGAAATTGTCACAAAAGCACCTAAAAACAGCAGCCTGTTGTGTAGACAGAAAGTGTTTGTTATTACAGTGTTATTCCTGAACAACTGTGAGGCTGCTTCATGACAGGGTCAGTTCCATTAGCCTGTTTTTTTGTTCAGTTTGGGAAAAATTGTTGACCATTTGTGGAAGAAGAGTACACACGTTTCAGTGTAAGTGCAATACAGGAGAGTGTAGGTCTGAGTAAAGTAGGAGTAGTTGAACATCCACGGTCTAGGTTTCACTTCTGCGTTAACAAGGAGGGCCATGAAAACAACCAAAATAACGTCCACAACCACATCACATTTATTATTTTTATGATACATATTAGCTACACTACATTAATTAAGGGCAGCAGAAATATGTTAAAGATTTTTTTGAAGTTGTTTTTTTTTTTATTTCTTTTTTTCTCTTGTTCCTTTTTCTTTTCACAAGATTCTGAGGATTGTCTAAACAATGTTTAGTGGACGTTTGCCCTTCCGGTTCTGTGGAGGACAAAGTTTATGAAGCCAGGGTCTCTGATCAGCCCTTCCTAGACTGGATTGCAAAGTGGGTCATTTCTCCAGGGCCCTAGAATACTCCAGATTTGACAAATTTAATTGACAATTGGTTTGAAAATGTGCACCTCTAAAACAAAAAATAAACTGCCATGAAGTTCTATGCTAAAATCTAATTTTAAGACGTTCTTTTTTCAGTTTTTTCCTTAAATTTTGGATATTTCTAAATGAATGTTTAATCAAATTACCACACATTAAATCAAGGATCATGCAAGTATTCTGGCATAGAAACTCTGTACTTGTTGCACAGAGAGCAGGAAGAATAAAGGTTAACTGGATAGATCCATCAAACCCAACCCCTAAACTGGTGTACTCAATAAGCCAGAATGACCCAACAGTGGCAAATGAATGTCATCATCAAACTACTTTGCATACAAAAAAGCTTGCAGAAGTTTAAAATAACTGACTTATAGTTAAGATGTTTACAATGAAATGTACCCTTCCTTTAAACCACGGCTCAGCACAGCTACAGATACTTGACATACACAAAATTACCTTAAAATAAATCACAAAAATAACGAAGCATTTGGACAAGATGGGTACAAAGTTTCATCACGCTCAAGCAACACAGTATCTGTTAGATTTTTTAAGTGTTTAAAAGCTGGCAGAGATGTGTGTATTTACTGAGGTGTGGACCTTAACCACCTATCTTTAATTAGTGGAACATGCATTCAAACAGATGACTTTCCCACTCTGTCTCAAATCCATTTGCTCATTCACCACTGGCACATTTATCCAAGTGTCTCATTTGCCACCTATACAGCTTGTACCACAGCACCGCTCTTGTGTGGCCACACCCTGTTACACAACAGCTGCACTACACACAGGAATGATGAAATACAATAACTGCAAACTAGGGAGATAAGAACAACCAGAATTCATATATCCATAAATTGCATCTCACCATTTGGCTCCGTAGCTTACAAAACAAAGTCTCCCCTGAGACTTCTCAAATGAGAGCATTTTCTGACTTCTGACACACATGATGAGAGCTTCTTTTTAACAGTTAGCTTTTAAACACTCTCAGCTGATGACCACTGATAAATCTGAGCTCCTTTAGTTACATACTGCTGCATTCATCTTTTTTTGGGGAGGGGGAGATGATTAATAGTTTGTTGTTGAGGGAACCGCCAACACACAGGACAATAGAGAAAGTGATACGACAGCTGACAATGGCTTTTAGCGGCTACTGCTCAGCTGTTTCATGAATTGCACTTTCAACAGATTACGGAATAAAAAGACTGACTGAAAAAATGCATTGAAATATTATCCTGTATAAAGAACATTTAAATCATACACCTAGCCTTTTTTACTCTCTTGGCTAAACGTGCACAGACAGGTGTTAAAAGTTGTTGATGGATGTTCTTGGAGGGGCAGTCGTTCATCTTCATAGATCCTTTTCTCTTGAAGGATTGGTGTCGAAACACTGGCTTCTAATGGATGACTTGTTCAGACAAGACCACAGACATGTCTTCGACTGGGTTCTCTGTCTTTAAGTGTTTGAAGTCGCAATTGTAAATCTGGCCAACACAACCTGTGTTTCATACATAGAGCAGGTCTGGGAACATAGTTTGGTAAAAGAATATAGATTTAATAGACTTTAAGATGACATAGAAGCTAACATTTTCAATTAATCCCTAGCCGGGTACGTAATAGATATATCACTGTGCTGATGAGATATATCTATTAAGAGGTATATACATAATAAAGGAAATGTATCTGTTTGTTTAAAATGATACCCAGTTCAATCATATTCAATTTCCTTTATACAGCGCCAAATCACACACACAACAACAGTTATCTCACAGCACTTTTGATAAAAGAACAGGTCTAGACCGTACTCTGTGATGTTATTTACAGAAACCCAACAATTTCCACCAAGAGAAAGCACTAGGTGACAGCGGCAAGGAAAACTTCCTTTTAAGAGGCAGAAACCTTGAGCAGAACCATGGCTCAGGATGGGCAGTCATCTGCCTCGACCGGATGGGGGTGAGAGAAAGAGACAGACAGAGAGAGAGACAGAGAAAGAGAGAGAGAGAGAGAGAGAGAGAGAGAGAGAGAAAGAGACATGGAGAATTGTAGAAGAGGGTGTCAAGCAAGAACATGGAGGCAGCAGGTGACTCCAAACAGATCCAGACTCCACAGCTCCAGAGCCAGAAACACCTGCAGGAAGTGATAGGAGGAGAGAGGAGAGGGGCAAGAGAGCACAAGACTACGGGGGCGAGAGAGAACAAGACTACAGGAAAGGGAAGAAGTTGAGATAGTAACATGCTTTAATGGGATGAGGTTGCATTCAGATGGAGAGAAGGAGGAGGAGAGAGGTGCTCAGTGCATCATGGGACGTCCCCTGGTGGTCTAGGCCTATGACAGCATAACTAAGGGATGGTTCAGGACTCTCCTGAGCCAGACTTAACTATGGGCTTTATCATTAAGGAAGTCTTAAGCCTACTCTTATATGTAGGGACGGTGTCTGCCCCCTGAACCCAAACTGGAACACAAGTAACCCTGCATTCTGGGAGTGCAGTGCTCTGGTGGGGTAGTAAGGTACTATGAGCTCTTTAAGATGAGAAGGTGCCTGACCATGAAAAGCTTTGTAGGTGAGAAGAAGGATTTTAAATTATATTCTGGATTTCACAGGAAGCCAATGCAGAGAAGCGAAAACAGGAGAGATGTGATCTCTTTTCCTGGTTCCTGTCTAAACACATGCTGCAGCATTTTGAATCAGCTGAAGAATCTTTATGGACTTTTTCGAGCATCTTGATAATAAAGAATGGCTGTAATCCAGCCTAGAAGTTACACATGAATGGACTAGTTTTTCTCAATCAGTTGCAGATCACAGTCTGTTTGGCTTGGAATGTATAACTTTACAAAGTTTTTCTACACCAAATCTGAATGAAATCTTGAACACTCCCCTTCTCTCTCCTGTTTAAATTTTGCCAGATTTGTTCAGTCAGTTGCTGCCTTTATGTCTGGAAGGAAATATTTATCCCTGAACTGAGCGATTAGGAATAACCTAAAGATGTGATTAAGAAGAGAGGGAAAATGACGGAAGACAGACGCCATGACAGCAAATTCCATTGTTTGATATATTTAGTTAATTCACATTATGTCTATGAATCAAGTAATCTTGCTTCACTATACAGCATATAATCAAGTTGACAATACATTAAACAGAAGTGATGGTTAAGCAAGCAAACATGAATGCACCTGGTCAGTCCATCATTAAAGGTAATTTAATGCACACTTTTTGTATAACACGGTAGCACTGTGGCAGCTCATTCATTCAACAGTACAGTGTCTTTAGATGGTGTGAATATTTGTCATGACATTTGCATGGATTTGTGTTTCCAATCACTGCCTCCATCTCATGTTTATTTAAAACCACCATTTGAATACATTGATACATTACTATGGATTAAGATGCAAATTTCAAATCAAAAGCACTAAGATAACTATTTTGTTCCTACACATTGGTGCCCCAGTTGAACAGCCAAACTGGATGGATGGTGTCTTTTGTCATTAAGGTAGTTAGTTGCCTGTGTCTAAGGAGGTTATGCTAGCTGTCCTGCTTGTGTTTGTTTGTCTGTTTGTTTGTTGCAACAAAACCACATGTGAAATTAATATAGATATCCTAAATATATTTCACAGGTGAAATGTTTGAACACTACATGTTTATATATGATTCATTTTAGACATTTCAGGTTTTTGCTGATAACATGTATCGCATAAGATAAGATAGGATACAGTTTTATAGATCCCCAGTGGGAAAATTTGGTTGTTGTAGCAGTACAACAAACAACAGAAATAAATACAGATAAGTATAGAAAGTAACACAAATAAATAAGACGTAAAAAACAAATAGAATGGAATAAAAAATTGAAACTATACAAGAGTATTTGGAAACAATGACATGGTAAGGGAGTTGTGCTAAAAAAGTGACACTGGTGTAATTAATAGCAGCAGAGTCAACGGGTTGATGCACACAGCACACCAGAATATAATATAATGCAAGAGTCAATGTAGCATATTTACATAATATAGGTAGGTAGATAGATAGATAGACAGATAGATAGACTTTAATAATCCCAAACTGGGAAATTACATTGGTATAGTATCATGTAGTAGCTACATCATGATATAGTGAGGGAAATTAGAAATAGTACATGGTGCGGTAGTGTAGTAATATATTATAGAAGAATAAGAGAAAATACAGTATAGTAAAACAATATAAGAGTATATAGCAGTACATACACATAAGAAATGTACATATTAATGTATTAATAATCAAAATCCCAAAATATGCATTAATCTAAAACTGACTATTCTGCAAAATGAGTACTTTACCCGTTTCTTTAAATTTATTTGTTTAAAGATTATTTCTACATTGTAGATATAGCTACTTTTACTTTGGTAAACACTCTGAGTACTTCAACCACTGGTTAAACTACCCAGAAGTATATAATGTGTAAAATTAGCTCTACATTTACCAGCTGCATCATTAAAGTGACGTACACAATAATGCATCACTAACTATAATCCAGTTATATTTGATTCTAAAATGGGCCATTTTGCATAATAAGCAGTCTTACGTTAACTGTAGGTGCTTTCAGTGTATTTGAAGCTGATACTTTTGTACTTTTTCTTTTAATTGAGTATTTCTACACTGTAGTATTGCTGAATTGCTGAGCAGATCCGAATACTTATCCACCACTGTCTTTGAGGGACTTTGTTCTATCTTGATAACTGTAGCTGGGTCGATTCTGTTGTGGGCCTCAGGACTCTGGCGTTGTAAAATCTGATCTTCGTGGTGTCCCTGAAGGCGTCATTTCTCGGGATGTTTTGTTTGTACCCTCCCTGTGTCCCTGCTGCTGCCCGCTGCCCAGGCTGGCTGCTGGGCTCGGGATGACGCCACCTCTCGCTCCGCCCCGGCGCAAACTCGCTCTTTGCGTTCATTTCATTCCTCTTCTCATTCCGAGCATTCTTCGCATCTCCGTCAGTGCGCGATTCACCTACACCTTCCTGGCTGGTCCAGAAACACTAGAATAACTTGACATAGTATTAAAAAAATACCCCATAACATCCCATTTGTCAAAAAAGGGGACATTTTTTTATATGAGATATCAATAACGAGGTAAGTTGCAATGGTAGTTGCAGGTATCCAAACTGGTTGTAGACTTCTCTTCGTTGGGTTTTAGTTGACGCATTTGTAAATATTAGACAGTTTATTATAAAATGTCGGCTTATTTAGGTGTTTACTATTTATCCCATGGCGTAAAGTAACGTTAGGTCGTCTCTTCGCTGAGATAGATGGCCGATTCTGGTCGCTGTTTGCAACAGGGTGCTCACTTTGAACACTCACTGTTGTAGCCCATGGCTTTGACATGGCAGCGAAAATCTTTGACATTTTTCACATTTTTTAAAAGAAGCCCTATCATACGCCCCTACAAAAAGCTCCAGAGGCCGTGTCGTCCTGTGTCAGATCCCCACAAAGTCCCCGCGAGATTCGGAATGAACTAAAAAAAAAAACAGACCGCAAGAATAACGATTTTTTTGGACAAGATGACGGTTGAAAACGTTGCTGTTTTCCTCCGTAGTTTGCTCAGCCGGCGGGAGTTGTTGGAGATTTCACTGGAGCATTTTCGGACCACCTCGAAGAAGAAAACACGGTGGAGAGACTTGTTGCTTCAACGCGTTTTAGCGGTGCTTTTTTAATCGCCATCGAAGTTTTGTGTAAGTACATTTTTTAATGTTTGTTAACGTTACTTCTCTCAGCGTGTGTGCTCCATGTTGTTAATTTCACGTTACTGTTACTGTAAAAGAAACCGAGTGAACCGGAGGGAAAGGCTTGTGTGGTGGATTAAAGCTCCTCTGTGTCTCTCCCTGAGTACCCGAAAACTACTAAGGAAAAAACAATGCAGTACCGTGTATTTTTCCTAGGTTTTGCGTTACGTTGGCTGTTTAAAATAATATTAAAGTGGCTTGCTTGAGCTAGCTAAACCCTTTGGATATCGATTAAGAAGGAAATTAGCATAAATTGAGGTTTATGCAGTTTTTGGGGGTTTACTTTGGGAAATACCTGCTCAGCTAAAACCGATCTCCCCTCCAACTGTATGCCAGCTGTGTGTGTGTGTGTGTGTGTGTGTGTTTGTGTGTGTGTGTGTGTGTGTCAGTCACAAAGTTGTAAGCTATAATGATTTCATCCCCATATCTTTTTGTGGACTCTGGGAAATTACACAAGCTATTATGCAAAGAGAGGGATCCGAATGAGGCCAAAAGCTTTCATTAGCAACAGTAAAGTTGGCTTTAAGAGTGGGTGTACACCCTGTTGCACAAAACATTGAAGGATCTCCTCTTTGTGCCAGACTTTGGTTAGTCTGCATTTGTTTTTACCCTTGACACTTTTCTGTGTATTTGCTGCTTTAAATGGCCAGATTTGGTTTGCTTTGAGCAAACAGCCCAGTCAGGTCATCAGGCCACCGTTGTTTACACAGCTCAGATATGCTGTTGTGATTCCATCAAGGTGTCAATATTCTTCATTAATTTAGCTAAGAATTATGTAACAATTTCATTCAATCTCCTGTGAGCTCTCCAATAGTTTTTTAGTATCGCAATCAACTGTCTAGTCACACATCTTGTGGCTTAAAGTTGCCATCGCTTCTAAAAAAACTAAAAAACTAAACTAGATTGTTAAAGTTGCTGTTTTGTATTATAGTAAGCTTAACGGAGGAAGTGACACAACTGAACAATGGGAAAAAGAAAAAAGACCTGCACAAGCTTGAACAACAAAATCAATTTTTCATCCCTACTTCATCACTACTACTACTACTACTACTACTACTACTACTACTACTACTCTTTGGTAGTAATACGTTAACATTACTACAGGTTTTTGTGTGCAGCACCTACAGCCTCCCACATGTTGTTGTTTTTAATGTTAAAGAAGCTGGTTATGGCCAGATTCCTTTTCTTACAGTTCAGGGTTGTTAATCATTTTATGTAACTTGTTACGAGACAAAAATACGTTGAAAAGACCCGATTTCTTCTTCTTTTTTAAATTTAATTAAAATGAAAGGGCTTATCATTTTCAGGAAACAGTCTGAATGTAGTCAGGCGTAACCCCGGACATGTCACGTTGTAAATCTGCTTGCTTGGAGGAAAAAAAATTAGGGGTAGAAATAGATGCTTTGTTTTTAGATTATGCAACCAGTGGACCTGTTGGACTGAAGCCTGCATAACATTTGTGAATAGGATGTTGTCTTTGTTTAACTGAATTAGGCTTTACCTCTAAAACTAGGAGCTACTAAACTTCCCCTGCTTTTTGATGGAGGAGCATAGTGCAGCACATTAAGCACTGCCTGTAGTTTGTTAAAGAGACTACAACAAACATATGTTCACAGCTAGGATGACACTGAGCCTTTGTCTTTCTGCATATAATTGCTTAAAAAAAATTAACAGCCCTTTACACTGACTTGTAAAATTAAAGTTGATTATTATTTAAATCATGATCTATGGTTATGAGCTGCAAAAGGGATATTTAAGCAAATGCTGATAGTGGATATATTGCTTTATTGGCTACACAGGCAATGTGTGACTTTAATACATTGTTCAGATTTTGCTGCTTTGTTGAGGTTTAGTGTTGGGCAAGTTACTTTTACAAAGTAATTTAGTTACAGTTACTAGTTACTTATTCCAAAAAGTAACTAAATTAGATACTCAGTTACAAATTATAAAAGTAATCAGTTACTTCAGAAAGTAAGTGATGCGTTACTTTCATGTGCATTTTTAAATGCTCAAATGTGACTCCACCTCCACCCCTCTTTAATGGAACATAAAATACACGTGCATGTTCAATTATATATGATGAATCTGAATATTATAATGAAATGGACACTTAATACAATACATTATTAACAGAAACTGTACACAAATCTAAACTCTAGCTCTAGAATCACAGTTCCTATGTTTTTTGACCACAGTGGGAAATCTTAAGCAGGAAAAGTTACCCCTCTCCTAGATTTCATAATGCCATACCTGTCTCTCGTTGACTGACTCGCATGTGTTGTTTGTTGTGTGTACGACTATGCGTGCTTATGAACACCCGCCCATATCTACCTCTGGTAGGCTTACCATAAAATTGTCAGCATTTATGCGCTTGTCTCGTGCACTGTCCACTAACCAAGGAAGAAAAAAAGTCTTTGCCCCTCGCCTCAGAGATCAAGTTGGTCTGATGATAAAAACAGCTTCAATTATAGTAACGCGCCACATTT
This sequence comes from Etheostoma cragini, assembly GCF_013103735.1. Classification (NCBI taxonomy): domain Eukaryota; kingdom Metazoa; phylum Chordata; class Actinopteri; order Perciformes; family Percidae; genus Etheostoma; species Etheostoma cragini. Next base: position 18,959,922 of record NC_048407.1, on the reverse strand, counting down.
TCCGGCAGGAACGGTAACGTTGTTACTAAGATGAGAAGGGTAATCAATTAGATTACTCGTTACTGGAAAAAGTAACGCCGTTATTTTATAACGCTGCTTTTCCCATCACTGTAGAGGTCTCGGGAATAAAACTACAGAAACTATAGTCCATAGTCTGTATGTAGTCTGTTATGAAGTGTGGACAGTAATGTGCTTTTGTGAAGCACACAGTGGGCTGTGTTACTTCTTGGAGTCAAGTGACTCGCTTCTTTACTTTGGTTGTCCATACTGTTCAAGGGTTGTCGACTTTTAGAAAACCATATTTTTGGCCAGACTCCTCACCTATACATTTTTATGGAGGCCTGTTTAAATTATAGCTCTTACCAGGTTTATCCGATGACAAATAAGTTTTTGCATACAGTAATGACATTTGGAGAGTATGGTGTAGATAATGAAGACCGCTATCTGTTTGGAACACCACGCCCGCACTGACAACAACAACAAAACACTACTAATTCTATCAGTGGAACTAAAATCTCAGAATGCCACTAAATAAAACAGTTCCTTTAGCCACTAAAATTACAGTCATTAGCTCACATTTAGGATAACCACAAATGGTTCCTGACTGTTTTTAATTTAAGCACATTAAGAGATGCACTCTGTGTGTGAGGATTATAACCTTCTGCTGGAGAGAAGCACCTGTGTAGTCCATGCTCCGTGCAACAGGTGCTTTAGCGCACTCACGTATTTATTTTCTTACGGTGGCATCTCCTTTCAATTCCACTAAAATTAGTTTGAAATTTACTATTTTAAATCTTACTCGAGTTCTGAGTCAAACAGAGGTATAGGCTACATTTGAATATATGTTTTATACAAAAGTCTTTAAATCAAAATGGTGACAAATTTCATTTCAGGTATTTGCTTTCAGGTTAATTAAATTTTAACACACTGTAATGTTGAATAGCATTTTTTTTCTGCACGAGAATGCAGCGTTTGTGTGAACAGATGAGGCTTCATTTCTCTGTCTTGGTATTTGGTTTGTGGGTTGCACCTTTGTTAACACTGAAGTTAGTTGTTATATGTGTTACTGTCAACAGTTAAAAGTTTTGGTAGTTCCCAGTTTTGACATTGTTTCTGTACAGTACTCTAGACCATACATACATGAACATGATATTGATGTTAGAAATAAAGGCTGCACTTGACTGAAAATACAAACGTGCGTGAAACAAGGCATGGTTTCTACTTGTAGTACAGGGCCTGTGAAATTCCTCATTGGAATGTGAACACATTATGTGTACCACATTTTAATTGAAATAATAATACATAATATACTTTTTTTGCAATGAAAATGCCGGGCTGGGAAAATATCTGTGATCTGTAATTGAACCCGGACACAGAGTCATTATTTGTTTAATCAGATGTGATGTGTGCCATGGGTAGAATCACGTCAAAACATCAGTGTTCTCCGCGGTCCAGGCACGCTTTAAAAAGAGGACACTCCTGCAGGCTTCCAGACTGTGTGTGTGCCCTGAGGTAAACCCTGGTCTAGAAAGGGAATTTTAGAGTATACGCTGCTGCTCAGCAGTTTGAGCAAGGCCCACTGAGGCCAGCGGAGAGTGCCACCAAAAAGGAAAAGCTGGCTCAAAGCCACTGACGTCATCTTAGTAAATCTGCTTCAGTACTGCAGCCATAAAATGACTGCCAGCTACCGAATGCACTTTGGCCCTGTCAGCCACCTCAGTAAGTGCAACACAGTTTTTTTTCCTCCTTGTGCATACTTATAGAAGACGGGCTGTGTTTAAGTCTACTCCCATTTTGCTCCAGTTGTAACAGACTTTGCCAAATCCTTCAAAAGAAACAAGTCATGTTTGAGCCTTTCTAGTTCTCCACAAGCGTTAGCATTTCACTGACTGCCATTCACTTTGACAGTGACTATCTTTACATCTGAAGTATTTAAAAACTTTAGTTATCCATTGTTTATTTCTAAAGAAACACAACAATAAATAAAAGGCTCCATTACCTTTTACCTCACAATATGGCTCTGTAGCAGACGTTTTTGTAAAAATAGGCTAACGGTTGTGTCATAACCAAGCGACTTGCTGTTGCCTAGTGGAGAAATGCCCGTATTGTCAGGAGAAGCACACAGACAGTTCCGACTTACATTAACTGTTTAGGTTTAATTACTAATATTAACTAGCATGTTAGTCAGCATTAATTAGCCTGTGCCTATGTTATCACCTAACTTATACCTACGATCTCCGTCTCTGCAAGATTTGGAATGATTGAGATTTCTCTTGGCACAGCTACCAGAAGACTTACAACGTTCAGACGGGTTGCTCATGTGACTTCTACGTTTTAAAGCTCAGTTGGAGGCTGCGCAGTAACGCTCAGAACTCACATGAAAAGTGCTTCTAATATCCTTCACTGGTCTCCGTCCAGAACAACGGGATCTGTTGGTCCATTTCTTTAGCTGTCTATTGTTTTATATGAAGACCAAATGATTGAGCTGCTCTGACTCTTTGAAGGCTTACCACTTTAATTACAGCCATAATAATTTTTACCATATGGTGGTCTCCTTCATTTTTGGAAAAAAGACATTTGGACAGCGTACTCTCTTAACCGCTCATAATCGATGTGTAGTTCCCTCAGAAGTTATTAAGTCGCTAGGACATGTATTTTTTTTCTTTCTATTCCTAAATTGGAATGAAAAGACTAATACACGAGCTGCCTCATGATCACACAGATGAAAAGCAATATGTACTCCATGAATCATTAGATGAGTCAGTTTCTGTAACCACTATAAACATTTTGAGTTCTTAACCACAATGCAGCAAGAAATCTCGGCTTTAACAACTTCCTTTCTCAGTGCAGGCCACAGGAGCGGTAGTGGTGTTCAGCTCTCCACTAGTGAAAGGAAGCCCATAGGACAAAGGCATACAGTCACTTCATTTACTGAAACTGTGTATAATTTGTGGCTTGTATTCAAATGTGGCTTATTCAGTTTCCCTGGCACCGTATTCCGTTGCTTGTAATACTTTTCCACAAGACCTTTCATCAATGGTTGCTGTATTGTTATCATGGCTGACACAGATCAGGCAGGCTCTCTCTCTGCCCTAAAGGTGCCCTGGATTCAGTGGAGGCACAGATAGACTGGAGGGTAAACTCTCAACATTAATATGCAGGCTGTACACAGTAAATTAGTTTGGAATCTAAGCCAGGACACAGCAACGGAGAGCTATGTCCAAACTTTTTTGCTCTCTGTTTAATAGACCCAAATAGTAGATATTTCCAGCAAGGAGTCTTGTTGATTTATAATTACATCATCAACAAAGATTAGCTGTGCTGTCAACAAACAATACATCCTTCAATATTATCTTTAGTTTTTTTACAGCGTTTTTTATCAAATGAAAAGATAAGTTGCAGATATTCTTTATTTTTGTTATTGTCACCAAAAAGCGTCAAGAAAACAAAACCAAAGGTGCGTCAGTCCATATTGATTTCCTGTCTGTGGCCCTCAGTCCATTTGTTTCTACTAAAGACATAAAGCTTCAGGTCACAAATATATATTACATTTTTTTTAGGCTAAATAGTTTTCTAAAACCCCATGGCACTGTAATTTTTAGGAAGCATTCCCTAAACAGGTGCACACAGAGCATTTGGGGACTATTTTCAGCTGCCGATTAATACACATGTGGTTCTCTTGTTAATATTTAAATCAGCAGAATGGTGTATGTGAGATTTACAGTGCCCATGTTTATAATGATAAAGGTCATAAATGTCACCCGGTGCAATGGCGAGGCACATTTATGTTTTTAATAGTTTTTGTACAACAATAGAGCTTTATGGCACAGAGGGATACGTTTTATTAAGCTTAGCTACACGGAACATGATTAGTTAATTGTTGGTTTTGGTATTTTCATGGGTTTCGTTGACGATAAAAAAATCCAGAAAATTTCCAAATGCATTCTTTAAACACTGTGAATGCTATCTTTATGATATAGTTTCAAGCTTCCACATGTTCAGATGTTTTGATTGTTTTTCAGAAGCTTTGTAATCTAGCCTGGAAATGACGAGCTGAAACAATGATGAAACAGCGTAATTTTAATAAATAACGTTTAGATTAGATAGGTAGTTTTTATTGAACTTTTACACATTTTGTGTGACATGGGTTAGTATCGTTTTTTTATTTGTGTAAGTGACGGTGTTTAATTTGTTTGTCAAGACTTGGGAGAACAATTTTCAGAAGCCAAAAGTCCTTATTGTCCTGTGTGATGAATACATTTCTGGGAGATTCAATTTCCGTTTAGTTTTTTATTTTGTCTTTAAAGTCCTATAAGAATTTATACATTCATGTGAAAACCCTGTGGCATACATTTCCTGATAGCCCAGGTTGTCTTGAAATTCTTTTTGGTCTATAACTTGTTAGTGCATTACAGGGTTGAGGTTATACAAGTGTTATTACACAAGGAAACCAGGCGATTGAAAAATTAAAAAAAAAAAAAAAAAAAGGCTTAATAACTACCTGCTTAGTGTCTTAACCTTGGATCCTTATTTCTCAATATTCACAGAGTGCCCAAAATTAATTTAGCTTTAGTTTGGCTTATGCTTTTTGTGATCATGTCACTACCCTAGTGTAGTGTGGTGTGTATGAATAGTGAATAGGGTGGCTTTAGTACCACTAGGTCACATGTTTTGATCAGTTCTTACATAGCTGACGTTGTCTTCTTTCAATGATAAACAGTTGACATAGAAAATGGCCAAGTATTTTCAAACTGTACATGGCCAGAAAGGTGCAGACAATTAAATTGAATTTTCTTAACATCTTTGTGACTTGTAAGATAGGTCAGATTTGGGATTTTTGTCCTATGAACAATACATTCCTTTACCTGTTGGTTATCATATCAACATTACTGATGATGATATATCAAAGATATTTGTGTGCTAATATATTCCTAATGCATCCATTAAGGCATCCCTAAAATAAAGTCACAGTATACATAATTGGTAAATTGTATAAAAACACAGCACCTCTCAGGAGGCTGTTTTATGACAAATGAATCCAGTGTGACATGCAGGAGTTGCCAATAGAAAAAAAGAGAGAGAGGCAAAGAGGAATGTCGAGAGACAGGGAGGAAAGAAGTATGTAAGGGGGTAAATAATGGCTAGAGAGGAAGAAGAAGAATATGAAGAAGAAAAGAGATGACAGTCCGTGTAAATTGTCAGAGCCAAATGCAAATTGTGGCCTTCATGTTCGTCATCACTGTTGTTTCTTCATGCCCATCCGCACGCGTCCTGAATGAGCCAGCGGCCAGCTCTCGTCCTGCTCTGCTCTTATAACTGTCAGGAGATCCTTTATCTGACGGACCTTTATTTACAGCTTTAATTTCCTGAGCTTTATGTGTTCCGCTCGCAATCCACACCACGGTGACATGGGTGTATTCTGTCTGGAATGCACTGCAAATCTTTGATAGGAAAATGACTTCTGAGCTTTCATTAAATTTTGTGGTTGAACGGTGAATTGTGTTTACAGATCTATTTATATATATTTTAGTATTACTGGAAGGACAGGGATGTATCCTCAGAAGGAGAAATGCTTGTGTCTTAGATTTAAAGTCCATTTTGCCTTTGTTGGTCAGATTGGAGGGCCTTTAGCCGACTTATCTGATGTTGTCCAGGTCGTGTTGTTGCTACCTTTTTCTCAGTCTGAGTCAGGTAAAGAGGGCTGCTTTGACAGAACCTGTAAATCAATCCTATTCTCTAGCAAACAAAGATTGATCCCACAGTGGCCTGATGGTTGCTGGGCGGTGGGATCCAGGCTTCAGATTTGAGTGGAATGATATCAGACAGATTCAAGGCATCTCAGCCTGCAGGTTCAAAGAGGCATGAAATAAACACTAGGCCATAGCCAATATCAGAGGCATGGTAGCCTTTCCATCGGACCTGCGGAAATTGGTATTGAAAACCTTGTTTATTCATTCATCTGTACTCCAAACATGTAGATTTATTCATGAAACCTAATAGAAAGTACAATACAGAATCAGTGTTTTTGACCTGACATTCTTGTGTAGTTTGGTGTTTGGGAAATGGGACATATTTTTGACATGACTGCGATAATTAAAAATGGCCCTGCCATTTACCACATTTTCTTTTCTGAAATTCAGTTGGTTAAGTGTGTGCTCCAATATGTATATTCTTTAAATCAAAGACGAGGGCTCAAACCTGTTCAGTTGATTTTTATTTATTGCAAGCCTGATTTACTGCAAGCATGAACCTAACCTTGTGTGGTAAAGCTTTGTAAATAGTATGGTATTTCCATTGATTTTTGATTAATTTTAATGTTTGCCATTTGAAAAAAATCTCAAGGTCTTTAAAATACCTGCCGTCAAAGACGTTATTCCATGAACTGAGGTAATTAATTAGTTTTAATAACTTGAAAGTCAATGGAATTTTCTCAATACAAATGTTCATAGTTGGTTGTGTTGCTTAAAATGGAATATTTTTGACATTGCTGTTATAATAATGAAAAGGCCAGGATATGTCTTTACAACTATCTGAAAATGTTGAATTTTGAAATCACATGGTAATTATAGTTTTACACACTGTGGCCTTAACTACTGTGGGCCATTATGGGGTGCACAAAAGTCATTCACAGAATCATTATTGCTCCCTCTGAGATAACGACACAAAAGAACTCCACATGGAAAATTACATTTGAGACCTCATCTGCTATTTCATTACCTTGCTCTGTCTGATGGGTGAAATGGGTTCTCTTAATTTAAGGAGCTGGATTCCAGCTTGGTGAGTGGTTTATGTAATCTCACAGTAAGTGTAATTTCCCATAATGCCATGTCACAGCTACTACTCTGCTTAGCTACCACACTTACTTATTGCATTGCAGGCCATCTCCACCCCGCATCTCACAAATAAGACCATTTCTATGGTGAACACCCTGCAAAGACAGAAGTATGCAATTATCTGTAAGCCACAAGTGTTTCTATGGGTGACATTCATACCTTCTTTTAAAGGACATAATTAGTCCACAGATTCTACAGCACTAAGAGACCGTCTTCATTGACAACTCTGCCACGTTACCCACATGTTGCATACAGTTAAAGCATCCATTTGATGTCACAGGATGCTCAAAAAATCTATTTGGGATTGGCATTAATATTATCCTGTATTATTTCAATGTTCGTATGACGACAACAAACCCTATCTTCATTTGACATGAGAAGGTATAGATAATTCGACAGATAAATATTTGTTCTGTTTGCTGATACTGGTATGTAATAGGAAAAGTATAAGTGAGTAAGTAAGTATGAGTAAACACTCAATATTTTATGTGCACTATTTTATCTAAAAACGTATACCCCACATCCTCTTCCTCCTTCATTGCAAACACTTATTCATTATTCCACTATATTCCACACTGATCATAATTTGACATTTTATAGACAACTTTGTAGTTTTGCCAGTACAGCATATATGAACAAGAGTTGAATGAATGAGAAAGGGTAGAATTATAGTTCCACAGGTCATCCAAACAATAAATGTCTTAGACCCACTAACACTAAATAGGAACTGATAATGCAGTACAAATATACTAAGTCAATTGCCAATTGATAATAAAGGAATAGCATAATGTTGATGCGTAGCTTTACATAACCTTTTGTAGGATTGTATGACTACCTAACAACTAGAACTCATTATCTTGCTCAAATCTTTAAATAATATAAATTGACAAGTAATGCTTGAATCCTTCAATAAATTATTTATGGCAGCTAAATTGTTGCATAAGTGTGAATTCATATTTTCTTCATGTTAATATAAATGATAAGTTTGCACAAACATGTTATTTGTTGCAACCAATCTAAAGTTTAATTAAGTTAATTTCAGTGCATACTATGTTAGCATTTGGAATTTTTTGAGTTTTTTTCCAAATACTCAAACACCAACTCACTATCTCCAGAAACCTTTAACACAGCCACTGTTAACCTAGTGTGCCAAACTGAATGTACATTCTTGAATAAAACGTTTGCGATTGTATTTCAGAAATCTTATAAAATGTCAGTAAATCTTTCTAGATGGAAATGTGCATGAATCCAATGGCCAGACTTCTGGATGACCTGAAGGAAAGAGTAGATGTAAGGTTACATGTGACACACAGCTGGGTAGTTCTTGGCCAAAATCTAAAAGTAATTGTTTTAGAACCTCTGTGTGGCTTTTATTATTTAACTTGTGTGTGGAACTTCATATTAATCTCGAAAGCCTCAATCCCCTAGGATTTTAAGGCCCTGACACACCATGCAGATGCCAATGAACTAGCGGTGACTGTGAAGTTGCCTCATGTCGCCGGACGCTGGCTTTGTCCTGGCCAAAATAATTGCACTTGAATACACCGCAAAAACTAACAGTGCGTTCCATTTGTACTCGGAAGTCAGAATTTCAGTGTTCCAATTTGGAAACTTCAAATGGAATCCTGCAGTACCCCGAGCTAAATCCAAGCCAGATGCTGCATGTGTCCACAGCAGTGAGTAACATAAAGTTTTTTAGCACAATTTTCTTATTTGTGTGTGCTGGTACGATAGCTTGCTTGCTTGCTAAGGGCCTCAGTTGTTTAGCATTAACTACGGTGTGGGAGAGAGAGGTTTAACGTTACGGTTTTTATGTCCGTTCAGTCTGGCTTTCAATACGTAGCAGTGGTGTGACAATTTCATTCTTTTATTTCTTTATAAACTTTTCTGATTTTACTGTTTTCTATGTTCACTCTTTCTATTGTATGTTGTGATTTTACTCATTTTGTTAAATGTGCTGTATGCGTGACACTGCATCAACAAATCACTTCAGGCTCAGAGGCTATCGTTAACGTTAGTAGTAGCATGCTGCTTGTGGTGTTGTGGCTTTCCGTGGAATTAACTGTGAAATACAATGTAGAAATGCAGTGGCCACACTGCTCAGAAAGCGTCCCAGACGTCAGAAATCAAAGTATGGTTGTTCACCCTCTGTATGAATGAACAAGAATTAACTTTGGATAGCCTTAGTGTAATATGATTCAACAGGAGTTAGTAGGAGAAATGTGAACAGTGTTTAGACTAATAATAACATGTTTCTTTCTGTATGGATTTTAGTATTGTTTAAAGGTTAAGTTAAATCATGTAACATTTTGGCTCCGGGTAATGGTAATCAGGTATATATTCTTTTGAACCCTCAAATTTATTTGACAAACCAACCAGATATAATTTACAAAGCACATCATAGGCTACACTTTATCTGTATCTGTATAATCTTCTAGTCTGGTTTGTTTATTATGTCATAATTTATTTTTTTATAAATTATTTATATAATTATTATTAGTTAGGTAGTCACTTTCTCAACAAAGTTCATAAACCCTTGTTTGACTTGTTTACTGAACCCAGCCATCATACGCTACACTGTCACATCCTGCGCCACCCACCTCAACAAGTAAATTCTCAACCTGTTGGAAAGACTGAGGCGATGCACAAATCTAACAGTCTTTGCTTTGAAGAGATTTTGGTAGAGGCTGAGTTGAAAAATCCAATGTTGTTGGGTTTATTTTGTTATATTTGCTGGTTGACGTGTTTAGTTTCACCTCAAACACTCTGATCACATGTTAGAGAAAAGCCCTCTGGAGACACAATGTTTATGGGATAATTTTTGTAGAAGAGAATTATTAATGTTTATCGGTAGCAGTGGGAATTGATACATGCTCAGTGATCTAGCTGATTTGACATTCTTGACCTTTTTCTTCCCTCTCTGAATGCTCTGGTCGGATTTTAGTTTTGGCAAAATGAGATTATTGATATAACATAGCCGTTATGGCCATGGCCCTTATTGATAGGGTAGTAGTAGTAGTTGAGGTTTAATAATGAATTTCATATACCTTAATAATAAAAAATGTATATTTACTTGGATATAAGTATACATATATATAAGCTGTCATATTTGTTTTTTCCTTGGGTTGTTTTAATAAAGGTATGGGAATGAGTTTGTGCTAAAGAATGTTGTAGTAGACTGGACATTAGAAAGCTTTGTTGAAACCTATTGGAAGCAACTCTAGAGAAAAGATATTTGTGCAAAGTCATGGGATTTTTAACATTACTTTAGCTTTTTACAAATGTCAGTAAATCAATGTTTGGACTTAATGTGTACAAAAAACAAATACTTTCTTTAGAACCCCATCTTGCTGTGAAAATGTAAGATGGAAGTGATTACTAGCACAGTTCCTCACTTGGTTGGGATGAGAGGAGCACATCTAGAAAGAGTCCCATCCTGTTAGTGGTCGAAATAGGAATTTTTCCCCCTCCCTCCGTTTGTGAGTTAGTTCTGCTGTGTCAGCAGTCGGCACACAAAAACGGGTTTCAGTAAAAGCTTTTTCCACTCTGTGGGAGTTTTCCCCCCCAACAGCTTGCTCCCATCCCCCCTTTCCCCCTCATGAACTGACATGCTGGAAGAAACATATGCCACTATTCCCACTTCCTGACAGCTTGTGCTGCTTGAATGGGATCTTGCTCAGGGAGGAAGCAAAAAAGAGAGAACCCTCAGTGAATTGTTAGTAAAGGAAGTAAAACATAAAAACATTTTGGATCGTGAATCAAGGCGGTGGCAATTCACAAACTGAGAGAAAGTCCAATCTGTTTTTGTGTTTCTCTTGAACTATAGACTGTAGATTAAAAGTCATTCTAACGTCTATTCGACATGTTACTAGACTCAGAAACATTTGACAAAGCTCACTGCCCAATATACAATCATGTACTTATTGTGTTTATCTGAAAAAAATGGATGTGATGAATAAAATAACACTTCAGGTTACACAGAGTTAGTGAAGCAGGAGCAGTTACGGACTAGACAGCTGATTTGGAGAATGAGAAACCCATCTGAAATGAGCCTCGTGTATACAGCCTGTCCGAGAATTTCCTCTTGAGTGTACTCACGGATGTCTTATCCACTTGTTGCTCTGCATATTCACTCTTGGATCTGGTCAGAACTTGCCTTTCAGACAATGCCTGCCTTCATTGTATTCCTCTAAGTTTACATATGTGTTCAGTTGCTGTGCCTCAGAGAAAGCTTTTTCAAGCATTTAGTCCCCTGCATGCATTATTTATTTACCCACAATTAAGACAGGTTTGTCTTACATGGTTTGAGTTTACCAGTTTGTTTACGGTTTTCTTTTTCCTTGCAGGGACACATTCAAGATGCTAGTCTGCTCTTCAGTATTTGCTAGAAAAGCTGACAAAAACAAAAACTGATGAGCTCCCAGAGAAAAATTGGATTCCCATTTTTGATAGCACTTATTCTGCAGTTTAAGGATAATTCCAGTCAACATGTAGCTCTGTTGTTTGGCCTTACTGAAACAGTAAAATCCAATTGAATTTCATGAATATCGACACAGTTTGTAAGTTTGATCTCATCGGAGGTTCCCCTAATCGGTGAACACAATGAACGCACCGTCTGTGTTATTTTTTCGACAGTGATAGCTGCACACTGTTGCACATCCCGGTGTTGGAATCCCCTACAGTGAAATAAAATCACATTTTACACCATTTATCTGTCAGCATTTTAACCATGTTAAAGCCAGCTGCAAGTTAACATTGGCTAACAGGAGGCTAACGTTACCCGCTGCCAAGTGTAACGTTAGTGTTAACTAGCGTGACATGCAGCAATGTTCTTTTACCTCATACATCTGTTTTGGAGTGCCAGAGAAAAGCGCAGATATTTACTGTAAGTGGCACCAAAATGAGTCAGCAAAATCCACGTTTCTGATAGGCATGCGCAATTTGGGGAAAAATCCAAACCATGATTTATTTCAATATAGTTTTTCATTTTTCATTAGTTTTTATGTTGTTCTTGACTTTTTGTGTTCAAATTCAGTTTAGTTTTAATACATTTTTTTAATCGGGTTCGCTAGTTTAGTTTTTCATTTTTCGAAAATGCTTAGTTTTGGTTTTTATTAGTTTTAGTCTTTTTTGTAATATGGGTATATTTGTCGGGGGATTTGAAAATGTCAGAAAACGTATTGTGTAATAATAACAAAACATCAAACAATTTTAGAAATATGTATGCCGCAGTAAGTGCAGAATGTGTTTGACGTGTTCAGGAGAAAAACCTAAATAGCCAACAAACTAAAGAAGACAGACATCAAGAGGTGTTTTGAACTTTGGGTTGAGTAAAGCTGCGACCTTTTTGCAGTCAATTGACTCACACAGTTGTGTAGACATCCCAGTATTAATCCACATATTAACCCATGTTCCCTCCCGCTTTTGGTGTTGTTGCCTATTTACTAACCAGCTATTGGGGCGCCGGTGAAAGCCCGCCTGTAGTGTTCTCTGTCCAGCTGTCTCCGTTATGCTGCTGACGGACTACGTTGTTTGTTGTGTTCAATTGTACATGGAATGTCGGAATTTATGGGTTCTTAGTCAGAAACCATACACAACACTGGAAATGTCACGGTCGGATATGTTATTTGCTCTATGAAAAGACATGGACAAAGACGAGAACTAAATTTACTCAATAATTTTAGCCAAACCAAACATAGATTTTTTTTGGCACCTTTTAGCAAATTGCGCATCACCACAAGCTTGTAAACATAAAGGCCTCATTGTAGAGGGAGAGCATTGCCGCGATTGGGAGCGCTTTAACCTATTTTACACAGTCTATGTTTATAACTCACATAAGAAAGTAGTAGCGTTTGTGATGCATTCGACTCGTAAATTTTGTTTTAAGTCAAATTTATTTGAAAATTAAATTGTGAACAGGGTGAATCGATTACTCGTTCAGGCCTAGTTTCTGGGTTTCAGTACCCAACCCTTGCAATAAACGCTGGTGGGAACTTTATTTGCCAAATAAATAATTAATTGAGATGAAAGTTCATTTCATGGTTGCAACCTGCCATAAAATGAAAAATAGGTTTTAGGTAATTTCTGCCACGTATTTCCACTTTCTTTGCAGCACAGAAACACCTTAAATATCTCAAATATATTCAATATACCAATCTGACCATAAAACAGCATGTGAAGTCAATATGCAATTATTTGCTTTAAAGCTGTGAAAACACTTTCACCTGCTTCGTTCGCATGAATGTTTCAGGTAATTCGTTTGCCAAGTGGATGGAAACATAGCTTGTGAAATAGATCTATAGATATGCTACTCTCCGTGACCGCTTGTTGTCATTCGCGACCACACAGGCACTGATGTCACTCACTTAACACACCTGCCATTCTCGCTGTAACTTACACTACTCTCATAACGGGGGTTTCCATTAACCGCCAAATGGCTGTGATACGTTGTTTCTTCAGTGCGCTAAGAAATAAACCCATATCGTCACATGGGACATGCCTAGCATTGATGAAGATGTAGTATGTAATCGTCACTTCCCATAAGATGTGAGATAGTTTGCTCTTTTATGTTACTTTACATGCAATGCATTCTGCTCAAGATGCTGTCACTGCATCTTGATGCAGTCCTCAGTTTATTAGCTACAGATTCACCAACTAGCTTGTTGGTCTTGCCAATAGCCGCTGGTGAGATGAGACTTTCTCCAGCTGCGTGAGCAGCTTGGTAAGATGCACAAAGGGGCCGGTTCTTGGATTGAACCACAGTCTGTAAATTGTAGTTTTCTTGTGATGCCTGTAGGTTTCCAGCCTTTTTTTCTAAGAAAAACTCTTATGGTTTCACTGTCTGGCTTGAGTGTCTGGTTTCTATATGGCTATATATATGGCTGACTGGTGACGTAAAGAAATATTTTTCTTCACAATCGCAGAGTTGCACACATTTACACCTGGAAGCTGCCAACTACAACCACAGTGTCACCGGTTGTGGGGAGTATCAAATGCTGCTCTTTTATTTCCCCACCCAGATTTATCACTCTAGGAATTCATTTTAGGTTGACAATGTTGATGGAGTACTTGTTACAGCTTGTTAAAATATATAAAGCTAAGAGCAACTGCACAGGTGCTGTTGAGTGTTAATTTCATTTGGTCCTTCTGAAAAAATATATTTCAGATTGTATATTACATAAAGTTATTATAGTTAAGCATTTTTCAGTAGTTTTTTTAACTTTTTGTTTTTAAATTCAGTTTAGTTTTAATTCTTTTTTTAAGCGGGTTTGCTAATTTAGTTTAGTTTTTGAAAATGCTTAATGCCTTAGTTTTTAGTAGTTTTAGTGTTTTAGTCTTTTTATTGTAAAAAGGATTGTTTGTCAGGGGCAAGATTAAAAAAGGTCAGAAACATTGTGTACTAATAACTCAACAAAAACATCATATAATTTTAGAAATATGTATTGACATTGTATTCAACAATAACACCAATACATAAAATGCACATGTGTAAGGGCCAGGAAAAGACTTAACAGTCAATGGACTAAAGAGGACAGACATCTCTCCTTCATGCTGTCGGCCCTGTACCCATACATCCATGCCCTGTACCGGGGTTAGCTTCTGTTTCGGGGAAGGGGGCTTTGCATTCTCCTTTATCTTGTTAAGGTAGGCTAGTTAAGCCTCCTTGTGCGCGCTTCTCAAATGTACTTTAGATTCGTGGGATTTTTCCTGTTAAAAAATTGTCAACATATTTTACCACTTTCCACTGCAAGGCACTTGCTCCTATCTCACGCATTCATAATCAAAAAGGACTCTGCTGCTTTCCTCCGACTTTTGGTACTGCTATAATGTTCAACTCGACACGGAATGTCGGAATTTCTGGGTTCCCAGTCGGAAACTATGTATGTCTATGGCATAGACTGTATGAAACAGGTCTATGGTTGGAAATGTCAACTCTGAAAGATGTGTTATTTGAATTATGAAAGACATTGACAAAGACAAAAAAAGGACATTTACTATATATTTTATTTTAGTTAGTTTTGCAAACAGAGATCGTTTTTTGTTGTTGTAATGCCTTGTTTTTAGTTTTCAGTTAACATCAATGTTTTTTCCCACCTAGTATTAGTTTTTTGTTTGTTTTTGTTAACGGTTATAACCTTGGTGTTTAATGGACTCACCTCATCCATCAGCCATGGAGTGGATTTCTCATCATTATCCGAAGCATTTCTCTTATAATAAGTTTTAAACGTTACCATTTACTCTGTTTCCTGTCACTTAATTAAAAGAAATTGCCACATGTCCATGATAGATAATTGATAAAACCCATGACATCTATTGTAAATCATGTCAACAGCATTCTAGGTCATGTCCAAGCTTGTGTGTCTGCTTCTGCTCCATATGGTGGTCTTAACTAAGTGTGTTCTCTGGTTTGTTTTGGAAGCAGATTTCTGTTGTTGAAAGTAAACGTTTGTTATTTTTGTTTTTTGGGGGAATTTTAGGTCTCTCCCTAGTCTGCTCCAGGCTTCAGCTTGGAGAGCCCAACCGCCACGATTGATCCCAGCAGCTGGAGCGGCAGCGAGAGCCCTGCCGAGGACATGGAAAGGATGAGCGACTCGGCAGACAAGCCCATGGACAATGATGCTGAGGGGGTGTGGAGCCCTGATATTGAACAGAGCTTCCAAGAGGCCCTGGCCATCTATCCTCCTTGTGGACGCAGGAAGATCATTCTCTCTGATGAGGGAAAGATGTATGGTGAGTACAGATAGTGTGAGTTTTACCCAGGCGTTATCTGTGTAGTTGGTGAAAACTGAGGGAGCTTAAAGGAATAGTTGGAGATTTTGGGGAAAACAATTATTTGATTTCTTGCTGAGGGCTAGATGAGAAGATTGATAACAGTCATGTTAGCTGGTTAGCTTAGCTTGGCATAAAGGCTGGAAGCAGATGGAAACAGCTAGCCTAGCTTTGATCAAACTAAATCTGCCTATTGGCACCTCTAAAGCGCACTAATTGACATGTTTTATCTCATTTGTTTAATCCATACAAAAATATAAAAATAGACATAAAACGTTAAATGACAAGTTGTTGTTTTACAGGTAGTTGTGTGTGGGAATTTTTTTTTACTACTGGGTGTAGTTTCATATTTAACAGTAAAACATGAGAATGGTAACGTTCTTGCCATTTCAATTGTAGCAAAAAAGTGAATGAGCGTATGCTCTCAACTATTTTACATTTTAAAGTTGAAAAGCAGAAATACATGGCTGTGGTCAGATGTGATGGTGACCATACAGACACTATTTTGGTTGACAGAAGTGCAAGTTTATAAGTAACACAGCATGAACTTTTAGTCAGTAGCAGATGGCACTGCAGCTGCCACCAGCTGTGCCCCCTTTCCTCCCTCCATTTCCCCCATTCCTGGCTGGGTGATGTCATGGAAAGAGGGAATATTTTCTCTCTGTGGTGTTGGACCGTCTCACAGCCAGTCAGTCAGTGTCAAGTGACAGCAGAAAGCCCCTCAGAGCATTCGCTTGCAGCTGTCATGTGACCTGCTCTGGCCAAACAAAATGTAAATTCTAGGAGTTGCAGTGAAACCTCTCAGCTGCCACTACAAAGATGTGGGCTTAGACAACACGACCCTCCCCACTTTCTCTTCCTCCAATTCCCTCGTCCCCACACAGAGCGAGGCTGCCAGAGAAGCTGTCCCTTTGCTGTGGATTAAAAAGCATGACAGATAGTCATAAATGAGCAGTGCTAAGTGCAGGCTTCGCTGTTACTCAGTGGACATCCTCAATAAGATGCAAATATACAGGTTTCTGGTCAACTTGGACATTAATATTGTTAAATATTCTTTTGGAAAAAAAAGTTTTGGACCAAGTAGAAACTTAAATGTAAGTTTTTAGGTGATCTCTTTAAAATCGTACACTCAAATTAGATAAATTAGAATCATTGTAACTGTCATTTGTTTAAAGTAAACTAAGGCAAAAGACATCCCACTGAAATCTACCATTTACAAACTGAAACATTCAAAGATTGTTGCTTCAAAAAGATTCAAAACCCCAATAAAAAACAAAATAAATAACAAAATAACCCTAACCCCAAACTCCGAAGAAATGTTTAGTTTATATGGTGTTGAATCTAACTTAAAATCTGCTGAAGAGACAACTGTAGTGTTGATTAGATTGTGGTCCTGCCAGATGTGCTCAGTATCTGGTTACGCATTGTCTCACTAGTAGGAGAATCACTAATCTGTCTTTCGTAGCATTTCTGATGAAACTGTTTGACGAGAGTAACATTATGTTTGTACATGTGTACAAACTGAAAAGACACAGTCAGGGAAATCTGAGTCATGGTTTCATGTTGCAAAATGATGACAATACTGCTGAAAGGGTTCAGCTGTGTTTTTTTTTAGATAAAAGACAGAAAAGTTTGTTTGTTGTGCTTGTTGCAGAAGACAGATTGGTATCAGTCTAATGTATGGGTGCTTTTTATGGGGACATGGCTTGTTATTCAGCCCTCCAACTGTTGCTGCCTCCCAGTGCCACTCCCATCATGCTATGAACTGTGACAATCTCCTAAAGCTAGGAAGGCGTTAAAAGTGCCATGGGTCTTTAGAGCACAATATAAAATTAGAGCAGGAACAATAAAATGCATGGTGTTATGGTCTTTAGAACTATCATCATCTGCATCAGGACAATCTGTGCTGAGTACTGATTACTAGAAATGTTTTGTAGCCATTATCCATCAATTACAGACAATAAAGCCTAAACTGAAGGGAGTGGCCAGCTGAATGGATTACCTCTGTGTTAAAGATATCTCCGTGTTGTGAATCTTTTGAGGAATGCTTGGAATGTAACTCAATTCCTCTTTTTCCTTTATTCATCGGACATTTTTGCATCTTATAAAATGCCTGCTCGTATTGCTTTTGACTCAGCTGTCAATTTCCTTATTACTCTATATGTCTATAATAATAAGCAAACACATTGTCAAATTAGATGTGCAGGCAGTCTTGCATGTTCTGTTTAGTACAAATGGTTTTGTTTTTCCTGTTTAACCCTAAAGGAGGAAAAATGTAACGTCTTCCCAACTCTCACTGCGGCATGTGATTGATCAAATGCATCAAAATATTTAAAAACTAAAAATCACTGTTCAGTATTTAATTGCAAAATACATTTTGTTGCGCAAGGCTTTCCTGACATAGGATATCATTTTTGCATTTTAATGCTCAGTGTTGTAGATTTAAGTATTTTGCTTCATCTGAGGCTCCGTGTATAACCGGTGAGCCAATTAAAATCTCACACCTATCCTGGTGCTTGAGTATAAGATGTATTTTTGTGAGAGAAAAAAAACAGTAAAATGTAAAGAGGCAGCTTTACTATTTAGAGAACTCTAAATACTGGAGCCCATCTTGCGACACCAAATCGGGGCAGGGGTGTAAAGTGAGGGGGGGCAATGGTCCCGTCCCTACTCCCCACCCCCTACTCCCGGTGCCCTAGCTCAGGCCACACCCATCTCCCAACTGTGCTTCATTTTGATCTCAACTACACACCTGTAAAGTTACATAACTGTACCTTGCACGGTTGCAAAGCTATCAAAGTGACAAAATCTGGCCACAGACTGGCATATAAACAGCTTGCACAGTACTCAAAACTGCCTCTGTGGTAGTTCCTGCTACAGTAGGTGTCTCCAGGTCCACATTTTGCCATGACGACGCACACACACAAAAACAGTCATTGAAAACAATACCAGTAGCACTGTTGCAGCTGGTAATCAAAACCCTGGCTGCATGCCCTACGGTATATAAAAACACAGATGTGTTACATAAATATGTGTTCTTTGTAGGATGCCTCAGATTCCCATTTTAGGTCACCCTTCTTTGAAATACCATCAGAGATAAGTAACCAATGAAGGGGTCCTCCATGCTACTACAAGGAATTGATTTGTCTTTTAAGAGAGGAATGGTTCAGCTAATCATGGTGAGGCTGATATGGGGCTTTAATCCTGGTCCATAGGGTTTAAACAAGCCACGGACCCGACTCCACACAAAACCTCTTGTGGCATCTAAGGAAGTTGGCTACAAGGAGACAGGTATTTTGCATTTGCGAGACCCTGGGGATGGCATAGTGTTCCATACACAGAGCTCATCACAAGAGGAGCCGCCCTGAGTGCCCTTAAGCCCTTTGTTATCCTGGGGTAGAGTGCAGTTAATTAGCAACAGTCTCTATAGCAACTGTGTTGCGGTACAAAACAATTTCTAATTTCTGCTTCTTAGCCTATTGTGGTGTTTACCTGAAGTGTTTTGGATGTGCTGAGACCAGTGTTGGCTGGCGCTGTGCTGGTTCTCCAAGGCTAATTGTGACTGCATTGGAAGAAACCACGTCTGCATAGACTGTATCAGCCGGAACTAGCCACAGCCCCAGAGTTTACTTGGGAGAATATTTTAAAAACTCAAAGGAAATAGAGGGCACTGGTCTCTAGCCAAAGGCCTAAGACTCTATACTTGCATAATTCACCTGCTGTGCTAGGCTGCATCCATTTATCCCAGAAATAGAGTTGATAAATGAAACAACACGCTTCACTCAAATTGTATGTTTATTCATTGAGTTATGTACTTGCCCCGCAAGCTAAATGACATTGGTGAATTTTTTTCAGTTACTGTTGGGAGGAAAAAAGGGAAGAACTGATTTTTATTCCACCTACTGACAAATAAATATGTAAATAAATATTGTACTTGCAGGCTATACCACATCCATGTATTTTTTTTTTTTGTTTTTGCTGCTGAAGAGGCGAGTTGTCTTTTTAAACACTCATTGTGGAGACATATCAGTTTTCATTGGAATTTTAAGGTACTTTTTTACAAGTGTGTCATTATAATAATAATAATAATAATACATTTTATTTAAAGACGCCTTTCTTGGCACTCAAGGACGCCGCACAGGGAATTCATAAATTAAGAACAGCAAAACAAATACTATACAACAGCAAAACAAATACTATACAACAGCAAAACAAATACTATACAGCAAAACAAAACCAATACTATACAACAGCAAAACAAATACTATACAGCAAAACCAAAACCCAAACTATACAACAGCAAAACAAATACTATACAACAGAAAAACAAATACAATACAGCAAAACAAATACCAATACTATACAATAGCAAAACAAATACTATACAGCAAAACAAATACTATACAGCAAAGCAACAGAAAAGGCAGAGCAACAGACATTTAGGTGGAATAGGCAGTTATAAACAGATGTGTTTTTAGTTGTGATTTGAAATGGGGGAATGAATCAATGTTTCTGAGTTGGGGGGGTAGTGAGTTCCAGAGACGTGGAGCAGAGCTGTTATATATCTGTTATAAATCTGTTTCTGATTAACAGTAGCAGGAATCATACCATTAAAAGCTTATTTATCCTATAAATATAGAATGGGATATCCAAATACCTGAGATATACCCTATATGTTGTAATATTCACCTCATAGGTGGACTACTGGACATTATGCGTGTGTCTGCATGTGTCTTTTGATGTAAAGCTTTTCCTATTACCAATCTGCTGTTTGCTCTGCCATCTTGTCAGTGATCCAGCCCAGACCCCTCCTGTGGGAACTAAGTGGCACTTGGTTTGCAGAGATGCCAAGGATGAGTTAGATATAATGAGCAGACCTGGCTTGCCCCCGATGGCCCAGCTCTGTGCTTCTCTGGGGCTCGTTTCACCGGGCCGAGCATGCTCTGAGACAGAGCGAGCGGACCTGATCCTCCCTGCTGGGCAGATAATGAGGAATTCTGGGATAAGCTCAGGCTCTCCGAGTCACCTACATTCACACAGAATGGAGTGTGAGGAACTTCATTGCAGGAGAGGCATCACACACCTACAGAATAATCCCTCATTTGTTCCCTTGCCATTGTCGGTGTAAGACTACTGTGTTTTCACACACATGGTTGTGAAAAAAAGTCCAATTATTGTATGTCTTTCTCAAAAGGAGTAACTGTCAAAAGTGTAAATAGTAATGATGCAGGTATGATGAGGGAGGAAGAAGTCATTTTAAATTAGGATTTTAGGGTTAGGTTGTGACCTTTTAGACTTGTGGGTGTTTATGTTTTCATTTCCGGTCGCTATAAAGATGTCTTTCTTACCAGCCACATCAGAAATGCTGGTATTGTTTTCACCAGAGGTGGGTAGAGTAGCCAAAAATTGTACTCAAGTAAAAGTACTGTTACTTCAGAATAATTTGACTCAAGTAAAAGTAAAAGTAGTCATCCAAATAATTACTTGAGTAAGAGTAAAAAAGTACTTGATGAAAAAACTACTCAAGTAGTGAGTAACTGTTGAGTAAAGTCTGATTTATTTCTTAACACAAGCATCAATCAGACAGACAGAAATACAAAATAATCATATTTAGGCAAATTATAGTTCATCCCATCAATAAAATAAATTAAAATGTATTTATTAATTACAAATTAGTTTACTTGAGAGACTTGTCACATCAAATTTGGATGGATACTGCATGTGCAAAACCTTTCTTTATGTAACCTAAAAGACAAACAGCCACCTCTCCACAGCAAAAACTAAAACCACCGCTACGTCTCCTCAGTTTAGATGTTGAGTTGTTGAACGCTCACATGTCCGTTTGTTTGGTCGACACAGAAGACGCCGCATGACGGAGCTGCTGTTTCGCACTTTTCCTAAAAGGTAACCATGCTTTCACTATGAGGCCGAGCCGCCAAGGAGGGGGGGGGTCCTCCTGGTCTGCGTTGCCTTGGCGAAGTTTAAATCTGACGTCTTTGCTTTGCTACGACTGTAAAGCTAACTTCTTTATATGTCTATGGGCTAACCTATCCCGCTGCTGAAACGAGTATGGTCACGTGACTGCACAACAACGTGTGATTGGTTAAGCACAGTCACGTGGTAGAGCCTTTAGCAGAAGACTCTCTCTCTGTCAAAATAAAACATTAAAATGAGACGTATGCTGGGGTAAAAACAATGAAGCGTAGTAACGAGTAACAAGCTCATTGTAGCCTAATGTAGCGGAGTAAGAGTACAGTTCATTTTTCACTAATCTACTCAAGTAAAAGTAAAAGTATAGTGATTTAAAACTACTCCTAGAAGTACAATTTTTTCAAAAACTTACTCAAGTAAATGTAACGGAGTAAATGTAACTCGTTACTACCCACCTCTGGTTTTCACCTTGAGTGTTTGTATGTCGTTATGGTCAAATGTGGTCCTGGAGTCACCTACTGTAGTGGGAACTACAACAGAAGAGGGTTTGAGGAGTCTACTAAATGTGTATATGTCTGTCTGCAGAAAGATTTTGTCACTGTGATTCATGTGTCACAACCATTCATGCAAAATGTGGTCATGAAACTTTACAGGTGTGTAGGGGAAAGGAAGGCAGAGTTCAAAGATGGGTGTGGTCCCAGAAAGAGTGATGGAAGAAGGGGGGTAGGAAGCACTGAATTGCACCTGCCCACGCACACCCCTATATCAGTTTGTCTTTCTGTCTCTCTAGTGGTTTGAAACACTCTTTAATTTGGACTGATACATTATTCAGGGCTCGAAGGCACACACAACAGCTGACCTGTGGAATTCAAATATTTTATGTTTTAATGTGATCTTTTCTCTTTAAACAAACCTTTTGCTGACAGTCCGTCTCTGCACCTGTTGTTTTGCACTGCAAATAAGTTGCACACATGGGTCTTAAATACCAAGTGGACGCTAGTCAGGATGTTCGAACAACAGCTGACAGAACCATCCCAGCAATAGATAATTTGAGATATAGTTTTTTTCTTCATGCTTGTTTTGTTTGATTCCTACATATCTTTAGCTTATGACCCATTTGTGTTTCTGTGGCTCTGAGAACGTGCAATTAATGAGACTCAGTTCCAAAATGGATCTACATTTAGAAGCTCCCCTGTTGCTCGGCAGCAGAATTGAATTTGAAGTGCATATTATTTGATGGCAGTCTGTTCAGGGGGGCTGATTTCAGCTCTACCTTATGTCCATGTTGTGGTTGTTTGTAGCTCGTTTGAGATCCTGTCTACAGCCTCATGTTGTCAGGGGGTTCATGCCTCACAGGGCTGCTTACCATTAACAGTGGTGATGGAGGGGCTCAAGGTGTGAGCAGTGCTGATACTGACCACACTTTGATAAGATATTACTGGGAAAAGATTTGATGTACATAAGAGATTACTTTCTAAATCCGAGATTCTGTATTTTCCTTTGCATAGTAGGTATGTTGTTCCCACGTGCTCTGAAGTGACATGTGGGAAGTGGAAAGTTTATAGGCTTAGAGTTGCCATAGCCGCTCAGATCTCCTTAACCTATTTGGAAATGTTTTATTTCCTTTTTTATTTTTTTTTCTTGCATTTTTCCAGAACTGCCTTGCTAGAAGAAAGCCAGAGTGAGTCAGTGAGTCTGATTTTTGTGATTTTCTGACCATCTATGTGGAAGTGTTTACACTGAATGGTTGGATAGCAGGCGGTGGCTCTCTGCCTGCCTGAATGAGGAGTACACGGGGTGTGTCCCTGCTCTGAGGTCTGCACAAGGCCCTCTGAGGCGGGCTTCTGGTTTCAGGTTGCACAGTCCCAATTGGCTGCTTTTGTTTGACTAAAACACAGACTCTGGGCTTCTTAAAGAGGCAGTGTCACTTTCATGCTCGCTACAAAAAATCATTTGTTTTGTGCTGATAACATCATATTCCATTGATGAAACACTTTTATTCTGATGAGATCTTCTCATACTGATGGGACCATTTTGTGTAATCAACATATGAATGGAATCTGAATGCCAGTTTTATTCTCTCATCCAGAGCACAGGGACTACACTCCATTGCTAACAGAGACATTCATCTCTTTCTCTGCTGTTTGTGGAGTAAAAAAAAACGTTTCTCAACACTGAACAGCATCCCTGGAAAAAAAGGAAGCCTGTTACCATAGCCATACAATTATCATACATGATGCAGTGTTTTGATCTGACCCCAATATAATATTAAATGCGTGATTATTATGTGGTGACTATCAGAGGTATTTCCATTAACTATTTGGGGCATTGCCTCATTCCAAACTTGGATTCAATTACAACTTCCATTTCAGACTCCCTTAGCTTGTGCTCTTGATTACAAAAGATCTGCGAAATAACAGCCCGTCAAGACCACAAAGTTTGACTTTTCATTTACCCATATTGGTCACAGTCAACATGTCTTCCTTTGTGCTCAGATGCTGAATTGATCCTGAGAGATTGAAAATATTGATTTGACTCAGTGTCTTACTTTGTTGTGGAGAATGGGGGCAGTGCACCTTCCTGACTGTTAGCGCCATATTCACACATCGGCCTCGCCACACAGCCAGTTCCTCAGGAGACTCATAATTACAGCCGTCCTTTCAGATTAGTCCAGCAGCCTGTCCAACTGTGGCTTCACTCCCTGGTCGTTTATTTTATCCCTTTCCCTCTCCTGAGAGGCACACCTCAACACAATGGCCAGGCCAGCCTCTACAATAATGTATGTGATGATAACACAGTGGCTCCTAATTGATAGAGTGATTCAGACAAGGGCTGCCTGTGCAAATTGGTCCCCTGTGAGTATATTGCACAGAGTTGGGACTAGCGGGTTTGAGAGGCGTAGAGCTGGGAGAGAGGAAATAGAATAGGCTGGACCTGCTGAGTGATAAAGAGGCTGTCTTTGCCTCCTCAGCCCTGTCTGAATACAGGCACAGTTCAACAGAGGTTGGCTGCTGTAATCCTCTCAGTGTCTCCAGGAAGGCTCAGGTTAGTGACCTGCTGCTTTGTGATGTCTTGTAAGATTTTGAGAGAACACCTCACCTTTAATCCCCCACTGTTCAACTAACACATTAGCTCAACCACTCCTGACCCAGCCCCTGCAATAAAGCCTTTTATCCAGCTCAATAAGGTCATTTGAAGTTAAGTATTGATTTCTTTTGGTGTCCAGAGAAAAAATGAATTTTTAAAGAGCTGTTAATTACAGTCACACACTGTATTATGTAGAGAACTTAAATGTGCCATGGCTAGATTTTCAAACCCTAGGTGATAATTATTAACTTTAAATCTAAGACTGTAAAACTTCTTAAATTAATGCATGAAACAAATAAATATTTCCATCACATTTTTGACATTGTTTTAGATTGGACTGGCACTCCTTTACTATGTAATCTTGGTGTGTCTTCTTCTTCTTCTTCTTCTCATCTGCACTGGTTTATTTGCACCCAATGGGAGAATAAGCGCCACCAATCTAATTTCATTTAAGTCCTAATACACCTAAGCCAGTAGCCAACGAGAATGACACATTAGTTTTCTTTAGCTGATTATTTAAATTTTGCAATACATTTTGATAGCAAATTGGTCAGTAAAACAAAATGACCAGGTGAATGAATTTCATTCTATAGTACTGTTTTGTATTTTAATGCTGAGATAAGCTGTTGTGAATGAAAAAGCTCTTTGTTCACCAGAAACATGTTTTATTAGCCCAAAATACAGTCCCCCTCTGTGCAAATAAAAGCACATATGACACAAAATAATTAATGAAGAAAGGAATACAAATAATAAAAGCCTGAATCAATGCTCAATGGACATAAAATAGAGTTTCACAATCGCAGTGTATGGAAAATGTATTTTCAAAGGCAAAAGAATTCACACAAAACCCCACTCGCTGTCTTGCCTCTATTCGTCTTCCGTTCAAGAATTCCCAAGCTTGGAAATAAATGGACTGTTCTTAATTGTAGGCTTTCTTGTTTTTATGTCGATGCTTTCTTGTCTAAATGAGGACTGAATAGAGTTGTTTCCTGTGGATATGGGAGGAACACCCATGTGCATGTGAGGCCGGAACTCAAAGAAACTCTGAGAAAAGACATTAAAAACACTGCTTTACTGTGTAAATTACAGATGTTAAAAGATAATCATAATAATAACCTTTTACTGAATCAAAAAGTGTGACATTTTAAAGCCCAAAACATACAACAATGTGTGTACATTATACTTCTTGCTTCTTACACAATTACGGACTGCATCATATGCATGATACAACAATATCACAGAAGCAGCTTTTCAACTTTTCCCATTTTAGCCTGCAGGCATTGTGTGTGTGTGTGTGTGTGTGTGTGTGTGTGTGTGTGTGTGTGTGTGTGTGTGTGTGTGTGTGTGTGTGTGTGTGTGTGTGTGTGTGTGTGTGTGTGTGTGTGTGTGTGTGTGTGTGTGTGTGTGTGTGTGTGTGTGTGTGTGTGTGTGTGTGTGTGTGTGTGTGTGTGTGTGTGTGTGTGTGTGTGTGAGAGAGAGAGAGAGTGAGTGAAGGAGGAGTACTTTCTATTGTGTTTCAGAGACAAGGTTTTGTGTTTGTGATCATTGTGGTGTCACACATGCAACGACTGGCCTTGAAGTCTTTCTTATAGACCCACGCTTCCAATCAAACAATATGGGAAGTTAAAGCACTTGTGTTGCAGAGATAAGGGAGGCAGGCAGGAGTAAGTAATGAGTTTATTAAAACTAAATATAATGTCTAAAAAAGCACTGGGTTCAAACGGACAGCCAAAAAAACAAATTCCAAAATCCAAAAGGAGGACAATAAATCCACGAGAAAAAAAATTCAAAAAAAGCAAGAGAACGGGAAAACTCACAAGGAATAAACAGATCTCAAGGAAGTCTCCAAATGCAAAAGGAAAAATAACTAAAACTGGAACACGGACAAGACAAAACGATCTGACAAGAGACGAGGGTAAAAATACACATGGTAATGAGATACCGAGAGGCAGGTGACAGGAGGGCTGGGAAACAGTTTGAAAACATCAGGTAATCACAAGAGCGGGAGAACCAAGGAAGTAAAACTAAAGGCAAGACAAATAGTGAACAGGTAACAGGGCCAACATGAAAAACATAAGCAAATAAGTGTTAATTTTAGACTACTTTTATAACTTGTACTGTAGCAATTGCATCATTTTAACTCACACACATCAGTTTAACTCACATACAGTATGCTAAAAGTATGTTACATCAATGTTTGGATCATAAATCAAAAACTACAGATCATAAAACATGCATCCTGTTTAGGTTTTATAACGAATCTGGGTTTTCCCTTGGTTGGCAAGGGAGAGATCACAAAAGAAAAACTTGAAGTAGTGGCTTGTCACTAAAATGAGAATAGCTGGTTCTCCATTACACCAGCCCACCTTAAGTCAGTGAGCCTGTGCTGAAGTTGTCTTTAGCTATCTCCGGGGCTAACCCCCTTTTTAACCAGCAGGTAGCAAGCAACACACAGGAACTTGATTCTGGTCTTGATGACTTGTTGCATTTATTCACAACGAATACATTTTACTCTCCACTGTTAACGTTACATTCTCAGCTGTAGCATTACTGCCAACTTCATACTCACACACACACACACACACACACACACACACACACACACACACCTCCCTCTTTCCTTTTTGTCTCTCACACCACACACGCGCTAATGTGTGGGCTGCAGCTGCCGCTGTGTGCGTTTATGCCTCTTGATTGCTCATAATATTGTTTGTGAACTTTTAGATGGCGGTTATTCATATGAGTGACCCAATTGGTGCTGTTGAGGGATTTGACACAGCATCTTTCTTGCATTATTTTCACCCTGTATTGCTCCATGTTCAGCATTTAAATCCTGTGCTGCATCAAAAACTCTGTGTGCCCCCCACTAAAAAAAAAAACACACACACCAGCGCCCCCTCACACACAACGGCAGCTAGACGGAACTAATCATCAGTTACTCATCAGGCAAAACCTGTAAACTTACTAAAAACAAACATATTGGCTCTACATTTCTGACCTTAGTATATTTAGGTGTAACTGTTTAAGCTTACATAAATGACATGTTGTGCTCTCACCGCAACAGTTATCCTTGATTCAGTACCATTAAATTATTCCTCACAAAGGAACCTAGTCGTCAGCATAGCCTCTGGTCGCAGGTTCTCCTCCACTTGGCAGGCGGTGGTTCCCCATTGATGTTGCAAGTAAAAGGCTTCCTGCCCCTGCCTGCTATTCCCAAAACCTGGGACGAATGCCTTCATATTGTTGGTTTAGTCCATTGTGATGCTAATGTCTGCCTGAGACCCTTGAGTCATCTATCACGGGTGACAGGAAAGCTGGGGCCATTGTGTTGGCCCACCACACACACACACACACACACACACACACACACACACACACACACACACACACACACACAATTTCTACAAAATGGCTATGAAGCATCTTAAACTATAATCTATCAAGGCAAAAAAAGTATTTACATCAATTGTGTCATAGCAAAGCATGGTTGTTACTAGGTCATACATGTAAACCCCAGCCTGTTGCAATATTTCCAATATAAGCCAAGTTTAATCATTTTCTTATAAGTGTTCATTAGAAAATGAAGAATTGCATTAAAGGGTTAATGACTGATCTATCCTTAGAGTCTGGGCAGCATCACGCATGTACCCTCTCAGGCCCAGCAGAAAGGGAGTGACAGCTGAGCAGTGGAAGCCGCTCACATGTAGGCAACCTGCCGCCTAATTCTCGGCCAGGCCCAGCGCCGTCTCATGGCAGAGTGCTGAGCCAGATGTGACTGTGGTTGTGTCTGCATTAGAAAAAAAGTGCTGTTACAGGAAATTAATGCTTTTAAAAAGAAGGGAAAAAAACTGGAGCAGTAAAGTATTTTTCTTGCCATTCAAAGGAGGAAACTAAGCCAGTTAAATAATAATAAATAATTATAATAATAAATATAATAATAATATGTCATTACTTAAATTAGCCTCAGTGTTAATGTCGCACATGTGCATAAATGCTTTGCTAGTGAATTCAAGCCTTTGTGTTTGATGCTGCTTTACTGTTATCATGGGAATTTAGACAGTACAAAAAGAGGCATGTAAAATTCCTCTGTGGTATGTATTTGCTTGTAAATTCTTTTATTTTATTCTATATTGAGTTTGTAAAAACTGTTTTTAATGCACAGATGAAATGGTTGGATAAAGTTGATCATCTAGATTAAAGATGTATTCATTTTTTTCTTATTTCATATCTTTATTCGTTTTTATTGGTCAGATTCAAATGACCAATTTGATTTATGGAGTGCTAACGAGCGGGATGAGCATGACTAAAGTCTCTTAAAATCTGAAGAAAAATCTTTTAAACTGACCTTTTGTTAATCTGAAAGGAACTGATCAACAGTTTCTTGCTTATTCTGAACAAGCCACCATGACAGTCTTGCTCTGAATTTCCGGAGAAACCAGACCCACGTGACGTGTTCGTCCAATCAGCTGCTGTCGGCAGATGGCATCACTTCGGTGTGTTCCCAAGGCAATTTTTTGGGCCAAGTCGTGGAGGCAGTCAGTCCAACTTCCTTTTCTGCCAACGGTCAGCCATCGGGTTAGTGTGTCAGGGCCCTTAATTCGCCAACCTTGTGGTTATGGGGCGACCACTCTACCTCAGAGCCACAAGCTACCTGGAAAAGATTGTCTAAAAGCTAAGAGGAGTTTTTACTTCACGTAGATTGAATTGGTGTGGGGGAAGCCTTTCACACTCGTAGCCCAATGGAACAAAAAAAAGAATAATTCTTCTTTAGGGTACTTACATTACAATAATATTAATCACAACCCCCCAAACTTTCAAAATTATTTTATAAAAGCATTGCAAATATCCTCAACAGAGCTGAAACGATCAGTCGATTGACAGAAAATTAAGCTGCAACTATATTTAACTGTTTTAGTGATTTTTTTTTTTAAGCACAAATATTTACCTGGTCCAGCTTTACATATGTGAGAAATAGTTGCTTCTCGTTGTTCCATGATGGTACTCAACATCTTTGAGTGTTGGACTGTTGGTTAAATAAAACAAGAACTTTTTCTAATTCTAATTTTCACAATTATCTGATAATATATGTACCAAATGATTTACATAGTAATCGAGGAAATAATCTGCATGTTAAAGAATTATGAAAATAACCGTTAGTTAAAACCCATTACACCATTTGCCATTAAAGCCCCTAAAAACCAGCCTTCAGGTTTTAAGTTTTTCTCTATAACATCCAAAATAATGACCGAATGAGCAACAATCTGAATTGAAAAGGAAAACCTTCTGTTGGTCATTTTCATTATTAGTTTTTAGAGTTTACCACTTTGAAACTTCAGATGGGGCTAAATCCTGATTAGTGCATAGAAGTATGTGACATTAGACAAAAACACAAATACAGAATTGTTACATGGGAAATAACCGAGATTCTTGTGTGTTCATGTAGGACCACGTTGGTTCATGTAAAAGGCTTATTGAGAAGCGTAGCAACAATGGAGTTTGATAACAGAGCGTTTATCAGGTAACTGTAAAGGTTACATTTTGGTCTCAGTCCCTCAGTACTAAAGAACAAAGGCTTCATACATACTGTTCATCCATTGTATGAATGTCAGGATACACCAGTTTCTTTACCGTGAGAAGCCTCAATAAACCAGAATGATACATAAACCTAAAATATGTTGTTTATAGTAAACGGTGTAGTGTTCCTCGCAGATTAGTAAAAAGGCTGGCTTGCCTAGGGCTCCTTCGCTCCTCACTAAACAGATTCAGAGAGAGGTGACTGTTTTGGTGGCCACAGGAGAGAAATACCTTGAATGCGTGCTTGCTGGACAGTCCTGGCAAATTTTTTCTTTTTTTCTACAGCCAGATTTGTCACTAGCTGCTTTTTGCTAAGGGGGTCTGAAAAGTCGCTAAATCTAGCAACAAAGTGGCTAAGTTGGCAAAACTGTTTTCTTGGAGAGGGACGCTGTGTGCACGGAGGGGAGGGGCTGTGTATGTGTGTGTTTAGAGTGACAGAGAGACAGAGGAAAACAGGGAAAAGAAATGCAGCTGAATGACTGCGTTTTTTAAAAAGTGTAGAAAAAAACCATATGCAATGTGTGGTGGACTGTGTTGATTGTGTAGCGCACCGCCACAAATTAGTCTACGTGTGGGAAACAATGCGGTGTGACTCTCCTTCTCTTTTACATTTCTCTTCTACTGCAGTACTCAGGGTGACTGAAGGAATGGCTGTAAAAGAAATAAAATAACGTAACAAAAAGCCCTTTAGTGGCTCTTACGGTTAAACTGACCAATGCTTCAACACAGTGCATGCATTTTACAAATAACTAAACTAAATTACACCTTTTATCAGTGGCAGAAGATGATTGCACTCTTTTCCATCTAGGATTGGTAGTTAAGAAGGGAGGAAGTCAAGGATGTGAACCTCCATTTTGTTGTGTTTCTGATGTCTGTCTTTATTGTGGACCAACTCAATAAATGTCCAAAACGTGGTATTGCAAATGATAATTGACATAACATGAAGGCAAATTGTAGAAGGACAGTTTGAATGGGATTCCTTTGTATGAAATGAAGTAATTTACAAATTATAAAAACTGATTGAATGTGGCAACCTGTTTTTTTGGCTTATGTAGCAGCTCACTTACTCAGTTACTATCAGGTGGAGAAAGGTCAGATGTTTATTCCAGTGTGATAAACTGGTCAGACTACTGCAAATTCTTGTTTGAATATTTTTAAATGGATGAGTTGTGGCTAATCGTGAGAGCACAGCAAAAAACTCCTTGCTGTATGTGTTGTAATGCAGTGCATTTACATGCACACAGCCTTAACCGAGGTATGGTCTTACCCCATGTATGTTTATGTACGTGTAGAGTTAAGTTCATGAAAGTTGTTTAGACACTGGAGGTCGTTAAGGAGGAGGTCGTAAAGGAGGATATGGCAGTGGTTTCCAAACTGCATGGTTCTGCTGAACTGCTAGCAAAGTGTTTCCATTCATTTTCACCCTGAATCACTGAAACATTCAAGCAAACATTTGCGAACAAAGTTTTTCTAGACAAAGTGGATTGCATCGTCTACCAACAAATGATCAATATTGTAATAGTGCTTATGTGCCAGATGATTGCAACATATCAATCTATAATAAGAGAACAACGATGCTATCAACACATTGCCATGATGATGCAGATACGCAGATACAACTTGCCTTTTGTTTTTCATCCGGCACCGCTGCGAGACAACTCTTTTTATTTTCCTCTGTTTGAGTGCCTTCCATTTACTCTGGAGGACATCCCACGGTATGTTCTAACCTTTGATGGTCATTTCCTTTGCAGCTCTTGATAAATTATATTCAGAAAGTCTCGTGTTTCCTCGTCCGTCCACTTACATCTGTCTTTGTTGACACCCAGCATGTGTGCAAACAGAGCGGAAATACGGGGCAGAAATTAACTAAAATGTCTTCTTTGTTTTGTAGCTGGTTGCAACCATAAAAGGACCAATTCCTTATTTACTTCGCAAATGATGTTCCCATCAGTGTTTATCGTATAAGCCATATATCGATCAAGAGAAAATCCAAGGAGACAGAACGTATTTCTTTTGAGTTGATATTCATGAAATTCCATAGAATTTTACTGTTTCCAGAAGGCATTTCTTATTCGACATGACAAGAAAATAATCTAAGGAACTGACTGCCAATCTCCCAGTCACATTGTAAAAACATCTGATTGTTGCGCACCTCTTTCTCTCTAAAAAAAGAAATTGGTAGCTACAAAAGAGGGACCGGCAGAAATAGTTTGGGAACCACTGGGTCATGGGATGTTATTTCTGGGTGTGGTATTTCTGAGGTTGGTCCACAGTGGGCTGTGACAATACACTTTATTGTTTAATCACAACAGAGGGAGCCTGTCCCAGGTTGCTTGGAGGAAGGATGCTGAGGGCCAAATTGGATTTCAGACTGAATGAGGAATCAGCTACTTGTGGACGGTCAAGAGAAAGTTGAGCCACCATCTCTTTGTGGGCCTGCTGCTTGAGCGCCTTTCATATGTCGCAGATCCTCCAGAGTCATTGAGATTCAGTCTGGCCAGGTGCAGGGTTCCTCCAGCTGCTTAACAGCACAAATCTGCTCAGGGGTCACGCTATAAATATTTAATCCTTTTTCCGGCTGCTTTGAGTGACGGAAACACCCAAGAAAGAGTTACTTTGCCCTCTCCAGGCCTTGCTACAACTGCTGGACTTAAATACTTAGAAACTGACTCAGTAGTAGAAACTCTTCAAATTCAAGACTTAGATTTACGCTAAAAATGTCAACTTCAAGCCAATATACAACGAGTAAAAATGACCTTAATCGCTTAATGTTGGCTTTGGTCAAGGTTAATTTGACAGAAACTGTCGGTTTAATCAAGATTTAGTTGAATATAAGGAACATATAGAAAAACATATTCCATATGACATCATACCAAGCTGAGAGTGGAAAAAAAGTGTTTGAACCAGAGTTCAAACAATGTGAAATCTGAGGTTTTGGCATACATGGCTTTAAAAAAAATATATGTTACCTTATTATTTTAAACTTTGGCCACGTTTAACGTCTGACATTGTAACATTATAGATATGACAGAAAACCCGGAGAAGCATAATATATCTCTTTTATGTGTCAAAAGTGTTGTATTTTTTATACTCATTGCAGATGATTATTTATGCTGTGCAGAACCTTAAAGAGCTCATATATTAGAATCAACTGAGATACTATAATCTGAGATACTAAAATATCCCAACATTTTCAAAAGTAGCATTTTTAAAACCTGTAAATAAACAACTTTATGATCTTATTTTGTTATTTAAAGTGCTCATATTATGCTTTTTGGCTTTTCCCCTTTCCTCTATTGTGTTATATATGTATATTTTTTGTGCATGTTTAAGTGACAAAGCCCTTACTCCACCCCAAATGGATTTGCCATTTCCATCAGAAAACACTGTTCACAAACAGCTCTATTTTAGTACAGCTTTTACGTCCGTGACAAACGTGTGTCACTTTGTAACACACTTTATAATGCTCACCTAGCTGTTAGCATGGCATGCCACCATACTCTGCTTCTGACTTAAACAGAGAGTTCAACACACAGGGTAAAAAAAAAAGAGGAGCTGCAGCAATGTATAGTACAACAAAAATGTGGTGTTTTTTGTGAATTAAACACATGTAAGCCTATTCTGATATAACCTCTAAATACATTTATGAACCTGAACATTTGCATAATATGAGCACTTTAATAAATGTAAATACATTTATTAAAGTATAGACACTAAAAATTTATAAAATCTATGCTGTTAGTAGTCAAAGATTAGTGGATTATGTCTTTGTCATACACAGTAATACTCTACAAGGTTACACAAAATATCATATTAGTGTACAGTGCCCCTAAGCCAAGGTCAGTATTGATTTGAAAATCATATTAGTGTACTGTGAACTTAAGCCAAGTTCAGTATTAATTTGACTTGAGGTTCAGATCCCCTCAGAAAAAAATAATCGTGATTTCTGTTAGTTGACAAACATCAACATACTGTAAGATGTTAAATTTTCCTGAAGAGCTATTCAGCTACTGAAAGTTTTGATTGAAGTTATTATTGTAAATAATAAAATCAGATCAACATTTTATGCACGAATGAGTTTATATATATATATATATATATATATATATATATATATATATATATACA
>NC_048407.1:18886506-18925500 GCF_013103735.1 Etheostoma cragini | reverse complement strand
CTGCTTAGAAATTAAGTGTTAACGAGCAGTTGGACAGGTGTACCTAATAAAGTGGCCGGTGAGTGTATATACACACACTATGTAAAAAATATATGTGGAAGACACCATTTTTTGTTAGATGGTGGGAACATGTTGCACTTTATAAATACCAGGTGGGAAAAGCAGAGTTGTGTCTAAAGCATTTTTAGTCCTAATTCTGGTCAGTCGGTGACATCTATTTCCGCTATTGTTGTTTTCCATTGCAAACACAGGCAAGAAAAAAAGAAATGCAGGCCAGCCAGGACCCACTGAGCTTTTCTTCCCAGCCTGGTGAAAAGAATTAATTATTCAACAGTAAGCAAGCTTTTAGCTGGCCATTTGTGTGCTTTGATCTAGGAATCAGGAGTTGCATGAATGCCTGTATTGTCATCTTATGTTTCCATAGTGTGTGTATGAATGATTGAAAATAGTGGAGGCCCATGCTTCATCTGGTAAAGTTTACACTTCAGGCACTGTGGACAGGCAGGCTGGCATTCTAAATCCCCAGATGTTGTTTATTTGTCCTGTAAGGTCACTCAGGCTGGCCTTGCCTAAATGTTTGCGTGAAAACTGCTCCGGGGTCAACCTTTAACAAACTGCAGCTCAAACGCAAAAGCCCACCCCTCCCCCCTCTCTGGCTCTGCTCAGTAAAACAACAGAATGTGTAGGTGTGTCACGCAGCCAGGTGCTGCAGGTATCAAAGATCTCATGTTATTGACAAGTTAATACCCTGTGTTTTTATTTAAACTTTATTGGTCAAGAACCTATAAAATACTGCGTCTGCCTGAAAAAAATAGCTTTTCACAAGACTATTTTAATATTTTTTCCACGATTTTTATCTTCTTTTTTTCAAGGTAATGTTTTTGGCATTTTCGCAATAAGGCAAGCCTGTTTTTTTAATTTTTTATGAATGATTTTACTCTGTTGCAAAGATTTACATGAAAATGTTTACCGCATTTACTATCTAACTGGGACGTCTTGGGAGTGATGAGAGGGGTTGCCGTAGAGACGAAGTACACACCGCAATACACTGGTCATAGCAAATTAACCATGTATCCAGTTAACGTAATGTAAAACTAATGCACGTGTAATTGTTTCACCAAAACAAGTTTTCCCGTAGGAGACGATATCTAGCCATACATTGATATATTTCCAGCCCTACCTTCCCAAAAATGTTTTGCAGAGCCACCATCTTTGCGACCAGAGCTTAGCACCGCCCAAGATGATTGTGATTGGTTTAAATAAATGCTAACAACCCAGAATGTTTTTTTCTTCTACCCTGGAATGTACAGTATGTGTGAAAGGGCCAGACCTTACTCTACAGCGCTGTGGAGCTAGGTCTGGCAATACAAGACTAGTTGCAGCTTTACAATATGGACATAATGGGTTTTGGGGGTTGTGCTGTAATTCAAGCTGCTATACCCAGAGCAACCATGTCTTTCATTTAGCACACTTGAGCAGCACACAAGAGCCCTGAACATCCCAAGATTATTCTTCTCACTGGCTACTCTCCTTATGTTTCCATTATACAAACAAAAAGCAGATAGAAACATCAGTGTTTTTTTGTCTATTTATGTCCCCTATATTCTGCTCTTTTCTACCTTGTGAGATGTACTCTTGTTATCTGTCACACTGTGATCTGTGATGTGCTCCCATTGATGGAAAATGCCTTTTCTTCCGATTACCTAAGATACTGCTAATTAGCATACGCTGTGTCCCCATTGTGTCATAACAAAAGTAAGGCCTTTAATTGGTAATGATGTGAATGTGGAAAAATGTTTTATTATATTGAGAGGTTT
Source organism: Etheostoma cragini (assembly GCF_013103735.1). Classification (NCBI taxonomy): domain Eukaryota; kingdom Metazoa; phylum Chordata; class Actinopteri; order Perciformes; family Percidae; genus Etheostoma; species Etheostoma cragini. Next base: position 18,923,683 of record NC_048407.1, on the reverse strand, counting down.
GGTGCATTTCATAGAGAAGCAGAGCAGATCCATGACATTGGTTGGCTACAGCTGGACACGTAATTAGAGTGCCTCCTTACCTATAATTTGTGTAATAGTTTTGGTTGGCGGCATGTTATTACCATATGAAAGGGCTAAGCAGGGGTCATGTGCATTGCAACAGCAATTAGAGCAGAGATGAGGGCAGAAGAATGTTTGGAGCCATTGTTAATTGGAAATCTCTACAAAGCTATGCCTTAATTATAATTTAGTCAGCTGCACTGTTTTAAACGCAATATATTCAGTTGCCATTATTTTCTGTAATAGTATTAACAGCTAGGTCTGTTCCCTTTCAAAGGGCCGGCTTTGAAGAGAAAGGAGATTGAATTAGATTAATTTGAAAAGCTGTGCTGCTACGAGTTTTTTTTCGTGCTAATGTTGCATGGTGTTCTCACAGTGACACTGGATCTGGTTTGTTTAGGAGATGCACATACAGTACCTTCTGATTTGAATGGACTAGAAATAGACCTTAGCTTACCTGCTAAGCTTACCCTAGCTTCATAGCTTTGTGTAGGATTCTATGACTAGTCCCTTAAAAATTGTAGCTTTGTAGCTGTGCCTAAATCCACTTATTAGTCAGCAAGCTTTGTATATTCATAAGTCAGACAATTTATATGTTCAGAGATTCAACGGTTATTATTGGGTTGCACCGAACCTAGATTTTTGGGGTTCCGCCGAATACCAAACCCACTTACAATTCTGCCGAACCCTGAACCGAACCGAATCCTACGGCCATCCTCAGTCCATTAATGAAGTACACAGTGTCCACAGCAGTGCATTTTTTGTTTTATTTTAACTGTAACAAAAAGAATAGGCAACATTATACCAGGCACACAAGTAGGAAAAACTATTTTTCACAAAGCCAATGTTTATCCTATCTCAAGATCGAATCAAGATTTTGTCAGTAAAAAAGCAACCGGAGTAACGTGGCTCAAGCAGATAGAGTAGCTTGCTGAATTCGGTGTCTTCCACTAGCTATTCTATAGGGCTGCAAGTCAGTGGCTATCATTTTCCCAATTGCTGCATGAATGGCTTTGGCTTGTGAGGTATCCAATGCCCACTGTTGGTCAGGTGTAGGGCTAGCTAAGCTGGTAATGGTCGTCTGGTTAACAATTTTTAGCTGTGACTGTCCTTACTTTGCCATACCTGAAGTTGATGCATTTTGGCTGCTGTCTGTAGATTCCTCAATGCACAACTCATATTCTTTCCGATGTTTCATATGCAAATGTCTAAACAGTGGTGATGTTGTGTATTGTTTAGGGTCCTTGCCACCACGAGATAAATTGCCATTTCAGATTGAACATGTAGCTGCACTTGAATTGCCTTCTTCTGACTGAAAATACTGCCAAACAACACTTTTTCTGCTCACGAGTTCCATTTTCTCACAGCCTGCTGCATCCACCTGCGGTCCACCTATGTAAACACCTTCCTGTAATCAACGGCGGTGTAATTATGTCGACCAGCGTAGTGCTCAAAGAGTATGGAAGTAACAAGAGGCTAAACTCATCAAACGTTGTGTTGCCTTCAGTCCAAGATGGCAACGCTGTAGCTCAGTCATGGGTGCGTTTGTTGTAATAGAGTTTTGCCTCTTGTTACTTATATACTCCTTGACAAGAGCATGAACTCAACACAACGTTAGCCTCTTTTTCTCAAGTCTTTGGAAGCGTTTTCGGCAATACCCGAAATCCGTCAAAAAGCCCAAAGTTTGGCTGAACCGAGCCTGAACTCTGGGTTCGGTGCATCCATAGTTATTATTGACTTGGTTGAAATATTGTCCCGTTTTCTTTAACTATAGCACTTAATCTGCATTTGACAAAAATCATTGTAACAATATCACATACTAAACCACCCCACCAAGGATGATGTTTCACTTTTGCATTAGTTGTCAAACCTAAACTCAAATGTGTTGCTCAGCATGTGTTTGTGTTTGAGTATCAAACAGATAAAACCGTGAGTCTAGAGCCTACATGAGTCTACGCAACTTCGACTAAGTGTTCATGGGCAATATGTGGTCTTCTAATTCTTTTGCAAAAACATTTCCACTAAATGTTTCCCCTTTTGTTTTTTAAATTAAACACATTCCTCATTTTTTCCTTCACCCAGGTCGAAATGAGCTGATAGCCAGATACATCAAGCTTCGGACCGGGAAGACGAGGACTCGAAAGCAGGTAAGACAAGAGAGGAGACATCTCTGTTGAATGAGTGTCAGAGGGCTGTCAAATCTGAATGCGTGCAGACTGTTGCCTTTGTTTCCAGACAGAGAAGAACACAATGCTTAGCTGTCGAAGGGACTTCTGAGGCTAACAACTCCCCCAGCACTGCTGCATGCATTGCATGAGCAGATGTCCCTGGATTATGACATTCCCAAAATTGTCACTTATCGGTACACATACATTATACTAACTGTAGTATTTTTTAAATCTAATATCTACTTAAAATGCAGTCTTTCATTTTCAACACTGAAACAGCTATACTACAAATAATATAAGAGCAATAAAAAAGAATAGCCACAGTAGCTTAACAGTGCAAGTATTCTACCTCAGCACTAAATCATGGAGGTTGTGCACTTGGTCGGAATAGAAGTCTGTATTAATAGGAAGGTAGAAGCCTTAATAGATTGGTACAATCTCTGATCAAAGCCAGAGTGCATCCTTTCTTCTGCAACCCCACAGCTCTTACCACAGAGTTGAACTCAGATTTCTGAATCAATCTGTGCTGTAATATTTCATGTAAATATAATAATAATAATAATAATAATAATATAAATTATGTAGTATCTTAATCATTCTTTTAAATGTACATTTCAGGAAATATAGTCAACAAATCAAAGAATACACTTTATTGTTGTATTCAAATTAGCTGATAATAAGCAGCTCTAATGGGGCTTCAGTAACTGTCTGCAACCCACTGGCTAATCTTACCTCTAAACAGGAAATCCCCTGTATGACCACTGACCTGAATGACAATGATAAACAAGCCAGTGTCTACAGTGACATTCGATCACTGTGTGTGAATTGATCAGCCTGGAACAGAAAGGTTGAGTGGTTTCTCTCTTTGTGACTCTTCTCCTCAAAACAGAATCAGAATGAAAGAGAGTTGTTTACAGCTGCACCAGGAAACACACACTTTGCTTTTATCGTTAGTTTAAATGCATGAGATGTGTGTGTAATTGCTGCATTGTTTATGTTAAGGCTGCAGCTAACGAGTATTTTCATCAAAGCTGAAATGGCAAATCGACCGAGATTAAATTATTCAGCAACAATGTATCGATTGTATTGGTCAAAGATTCAACAGTTTTAAGCCTTTAACATGCAAATCTTTAAGCCTTTGGATTTTGGACTGTTGATTGGAAAAACTACGTTTGAATATGTCAACTTGGGCTTTAGAAAAGTTTTTTATTTTTTACATTTGCTACCATAATCAATCAATTAATTAAAAACATTATCGTCAGTTTAATACAAATTAAAATAACCGTTAGCTGCAGCCCCAATCTTCAACATCAAGAAGCACTTGTTATATCACTTGACTCCATCTGGAAAATTCACCCTGGGTGTGATTAACGTGAATAGTGTCAGAAAAAACACCCTTCAAACCTGTCATGAACACACATTACTTCTCTTTCTAACTGATACTCACACTGCTGAATGTTTCATGTGAGAATATTAAATAATTTTGCACTCTGTGAACGTTAGAGGCTAAACTTGGCCGGTGAAATGCCTCGCCCAGCTCCCATAAGAATACTAGACTAGTCAATTCTCATTCAACACACATCAGATCACATCTGGGTGCTCTTAATGTGTGCCAAAGGGGCCTGCATCCTCCTTAATCAGTTCACTTAAGTGATGACAACACACAGCATAATGCTTTATTGGCTGTTAGCTGGGTGTGTGGTTTGGAGATGCTTTTGTTATGCACCTTTTTCTCCCTCAAGTGTCTGTTAAACAAAGAAATGTATAATCCACTTTGTACTTTTTGGGGTTTTCTTGTTTTTTATTATTCATTTTCTCTCTTTTTTTTAATGGAGGTGTCTAGTCACATACAGGTCTTAGCAAGAAAGAAAGTTCGAGAAATCCAAGCTGCCATTAAGGTACGTCTGGCTTTGCCCAGTTGCAGGGGGCTTTTCATTGCCATGGTTACAGGCTCTTCCTTTGTTTTCCTCCCCTCCCCTACCCCGCAGGTGTCTAGTCACATTCAGGTTCTTGCCAGAAGGAAATCTCGTGAGTTTCATTCCAAGCTAAAGGTATGCGCTTTTCTGCTTTTGGGCTTGTTGGTTGCTGTGCGACTTAACTTCCTGTTTCCCGTGGTGACAGAGTGAATGCCTGGTGCTCTGATTCCCACTAACCCAAATCTTCTGCTGACTGTAGTCTGTTCACATTTTCTAACCCCCCTCCACCTTTTCAGTCCATCTCTCTTACCCTCACTCAGACATGCTGTCAATGTCCTGTCTACTTGGTTTCATCTAAATGTGTGTATTCTTTTATTTACAGGCATTTGCTCATCATTTCAATGACTTAGAACAAAAATAGTAAAGACATTTTGTTTTGGTAAAAAATAAAAAAAATTAATTAATATTAAAGACAAATGGTACTCATAGTTAAGTGTTTGTTTTTTAATTATACAAGAGCCTGACTGGTACTGGATTTACTGAGGCAAATAAAAAATATATAACATACAATGTTTTGCTAATCATCCCTTAAATTTGCTTTTGAAAGAGTTGTGTCCAAGATATAGAATGTACTGAGGGAGGTATTTTACAGTTCATCCTCATTGGACTATGAATTATTCAACCAAATGATATGGCAATTCATTTAAAAACATGTTATTAGTAAATCTCAGTATGGCCCAAAGTATTGAACTGATTGAGAGACCGACAAGCGCTTTCTAGGAATTTCTTAAAATTCAGCAAAACAACTCTGTGGTAAAACTTATGTAATCATGACATTGTTTCTAAATAATGCATTTCTGTACTACAATTTCTTACTTATTGGCTGATATATACACCAATACCGGTCATAATAAGCCACACCAGTGAATACATCGGCCCAGTTGTTTACTGTTCGGGCTCTTATTTGTAATTTATACATTTGTAATAATTTAGTAAAATCTAAATCAAAATAAAATGTGGGGAAGCATGCTGGCATTGGCTGTTGATGAGTGGCTGAGAGCTTAAGGTCCGAGGAAAATGGACTGATGGCTGGCTCTTTCTGAAATGCTCTCTCTGCTTTCTTGTTCCTCCTTCAATCGGTTGGTAATTCCAGACTCTCACAATGCCATGGCTGTCAGCTGCTTTCTTTCCTCCCAGTTCACATGTCGTCATTTCAGAGCGTTCAGAGCATTACTTATTTCAGCAATAGTGAATTCTGTTGAAATCACTGTAGAAAGCTTTTCACAATGGCAGATTAAAATAGGAGAATAGCATTGTGAAAGAAGTCATCTTGAATGAACCAGTAATTTAAGGTATTTTATGAAGTAATGCTTATGTATCAAAGGACACACAACCCAGGTGCCATTTTCCTCTTTTCTTGGGGAACAAACTATATGTTTTGACTTTCACACTTTTCTCCACTCCCAGTATTCAACACAAATAAATAACCCCTCATTAATCTGTGTGTGAATGGTCTGCATTTATATAGCGCTTTTCCGGTCTTAGTGACCAATCAAAGCCATAGAATGTAAAAGGAAAAAAAATGGACGTAGCATCCATGAAGTCATCCATTGGTTTGTGGAATGCCGTTTTGAAGCCTCTAGTTTGGTGATATTTTTATTTTTTATTTTTTCAACTGAATGTGAGGATTTTTTACAGGAGGGTGGAGTTGGGGAGGAGGACGCAGCCAAACCAGTGTTGTTTATGTTTGCAATGGCTCTGTGCTAAGCTAAACACTAAAGGGGAAAGTTTCCAATTTTCAACCCTTCTTATGCGAGTCATCCACTGGAGCTTTGGCAGGTCAATGCCAACCTTTCAGGTACCGCAGCAAATCATCTGCTTGTATGGCAGTACAGAAAATCGGCACCCTTTCTAAAGTTATAAGCCAACCCTAGCAATCTAAAAATAAATGGGACCATAATTTACAAATGAACATCATGCTGTATTGAAGAAGACTTGAAACTGGTGATCAAAACCATAAACTCATTATGAAAATGTTTAAGGTAATAAATTAATGCCAAAGTAGGGTCATTTTTCCATAGACTTCTAAAGAAACTGACTTCTTTTTGCAACCAGTGGAGCTTCCCCCTGCTGGAAATTAGATAGAAGCAGGTTTATGTCACTTACGCATTGACTCCACTTCTCAGGCATGGAAGCTTTGTCTATCATTTTACAGTTTATGCTTAATGCGCTTTACACTACAGACACCATTCACACACATATTCCTCACCAACAACAACTAAACACATTCACACACCAATGGCCGATTGGTTCAGTATCTTGCCCAAAGACACTTTGACATGTAGTTGGGCCAGGGATCTAACCATCGACCTTCCAATTGGTAGACAACTGCTCTACCTCCTGAGCAGTCACAGTTGCCCCTTGTTTGTGGTGAGAGACAGAAAGAGTCAGACATGCATCTAGTCCCATGAATGCCTGGTCTTTCAAGGGCACAGGCAGCTGTCTGAAGAAAAACAGACTGCTTTTTTATGAATCCCTGTCTTTTCTTATTCAAAACAAATTAGAGTTCAAGCAAAAGGAAATGCAAGTATGCCTTTCACTTCAGGGGCATCAATGAAAACCTGCTGTTTCTGGTCTTGTCTAAGGCATCTGAGTGAAATTACAGTTATTACATTACTGTTCTGTTTTTTTGTTCATCATTGAACATTTTGATCAGATTGTAAAAATTCATTGAGACCAGGAATAATTTGTAAATACAAATTTCATAATCCTTTGTTATTAAGTGTTCATTAAACATGTGGTGTGTTGCACTGTGTTAAGATGGCTTGACATTCTTAAATGTAAATGTTTTTTTACTGATGTTTTGTAACACTTTTTCATGCAGTCTTGAATAACATAATATAAGAAATGTTGACTTATAAATTAATTTACAATAAAACCCTGTTTGTTTGCATCCAGGTTACAAGCATGGTAAGTCTTTTTTTGTGTTGCTGTTTCCGCTTTTATTAGGGCCTGCCTCGTCTTTCAGCTGCTAGTTTTGCATTTGTGCCCCTGCCTTCGTGACACAGTAGCTGTTGCCAGTGTTTTCCCAGTTTAGTGGTATCTCTTTGTGTCCTCATACTATTATCATACTGTAGCTTGACTGTGCTCCACCAACATCTGTTGCCAGCATGCTTACCTTTTAGCTTCTGCCACTAGTGAGTCTGCATGTGTTTGCTAGTGTATGGGTTACCCCAGTCTGCACTCTTCTGCAGTATTTACACTACATTTACCAGGTTCAATATGACTTTAAAGAACTTTGTGAATGCACAATAACAAAGGACCATTTCCAAAAATACATAAAATGTGTAGTGCACTTCTCCAAGCTTGTGTGGGTCGCTGTGTTAATATTCTATTAATAAAGCATGTCCATTTACCATTTACAATTAATGTTGTTAAATCCTGATCATTTAAAAACCTCTTCTTCAAAGATGAAAGAAAAATTTAGCTGTAGCTGTGAAAGTCTTGACATGCAGGCAAAAGCAGCCTTGATAGAAGTGCTGCTGAATGTTTTTAGAAAGTATTTACTGCTAGATCAACAATAAACTTTCATTTAAGTGCATACCAGTGCTATTGCATTGTATATTGGAATTGAATTCTAATTGTTTGGCACAGTCCTGTAAAACACTTAAATGGTAAGGCCCCTGCAACTTCTTTTAACCTGCTTGCATTTTACTGTAATGAGAGAGGTCGGTGGGGCTTTTAGTATGTTGTTTGGAGTCTGTATGTCGCTACCTCTGCCACATGTCCCACCTCCCCCTTCTGTGCGAGTGCTAAGCCTTTTGTGACTGCTGTTAAAGGACCAAGCCGTGAAGGACAAAGCCCTCCAGAGCATGGCCTCCATGTCCTCGGCTCAGATCGTCTCTGCCACGGCTATTCACAACAAGCTGGGCCTGCCAGGCATCCCGCGCCCAGCCTTCCCTGGAGCAGGGGTAAGAGCTTTGTCGGCACCCCACTATTGATCCATCCTGTCCAGCTTCACCCAGGGCAGCCATGAGGCCAACCACGCAGTCATCCGGGCCAAATCACATTACACACCACAGCTTTGCACAACTGCCCCTATCAGATAAGCACACAATCAAAAGGAGTGGTAGTCAAGATAACTACATCCACTGAACACAGAGCTAAGATCCAATTTGATCTTGTTTCTAACAGCTGCTTACAATTGTATGTTGTTTGTTCTTTGTTGTCTATGAATACATGTAATTCTGCAGATATGGCAGGGTATGATATCGGCTGGTCAGCCAGGATCCTCTCAAGAGTATGTATCATACTTCAGAAAAAAACTCTTTAAGCAACATTTTCAATATAGTTTGTTATAGTAATGTTTTTTTTCTAATGGGTCTGTCATTCTTTGTTCCAGTATTAAGCCTTTCACCCAGCAAGCCTATCCCATTCAGCCAGTCACAACAGCCATTTCAAGTAAGAATTCACCTGATTTAAAAACAATCAAGGAAAAAAGACCTGAAATGTACATCGCACTTTTTACAATTGCTAAATTTATAAATTTTTAAATGGAACTTTACATCTTTTTTGTTACTGGACAAAAGGTCTGATAATTTTCTAACTATGTAATGTATTAGTGATGTGCATTTCAAGAACAACTTAGCTGTTAAAGGTCCCATGACATGTTGCTCTTTGGATACTTTTATACAGACCTTAGTGGTCCCCTAATACCATTAGGGGACCACTAAGGCAGAAGCTGGGGGTGTGGCCTTGACCAACTGGCACTTTACTCGTTTGAAAACCATGATGTCTCCCTCATGGGTGGACCAAATTCTCTGGGCGGGCAAAGCAGAGAACGGGGATGAAAGGGGTTAGATTCCAGATCAGCCCATCTGAGCTTTCATTTTCTCAAAGGCAGAGCAGGATACCAAGGGCTCAGTTTGCACCTAGCACCATTTGTAGCCACTGTGGGACCATAGGCATGCTGAGGGAACGCATAATAATGTTAAAAAATCTCAAAGTGAAATTTTCCTGCCATGGGACCTTTAAATCTGTGCCTTTAGTCATACAGTGAGAGTTGGCAGATTGTCTTGGTGTAAAACAAATGTGTTGATAGAGCAAACGTTAAATGCTTAGGAGAAAGCAACAACCATAAAAGCAGGCGTTGATTCTTTCAACCCACCTACATTTATTTCCCCCAGATCACTGTATCTACAGCGTAGCCCCAGGAGGGAGGAGGGAAGTAAATCTTGGTATTTAAGGTTCTGGTTTGAGACCAAAATGAAATTAGTTTTGGCAAGTGCAGTTTTTATCGGTTACGTTTTGTTTACAAAAGTTAGTTTTTTAATTGTAAGATTTTAAGCGCATGTTGCTTAAATATGTTTAGATGGTATCAGTCAATGAAACTGTAAATATTCCCCTCATGCAACACAGCCTCATCCAGAATTTTTTTATGCTCATATAAATTAGATGAAAAAAGAAAATTCACAAGACATGCACAGACCGATCAGAAAGCAAACAATCTGTCAGCTGTGCATACAGAACTCAGAGACAATAGACCTTTTTTTTTCACCATGTGACCATTTTTTTGTTATCGCACAAATGTTGGAAAACCTTTCAGTTTTTTATCATTTCTTGCCCAGAACCTGCCACAAACATACAGTAAGTTTTCCTGGATATTAGACTGAGGTTTTGATCAGTTACTATTCTTACATATTCAATAAGTAAATATTGATTAAGAGTTAAGAGCAAATCTGTGCAATTAAATTTTTATCTGAACGATGTTCCAATGCGCAGCTGGGGCCCTAAAACAGTTTGTGACTTGCTGGGCATTTTTAAAGTAAAGAGGACTGTAGCCAGTAACAACATCAGGACCACAAACAAACCTGGCGGATGTCCCTGAATCCTCTCAAACAATATCGCTAAAATTACATGTTTTATTTGTTACAGTGGAAATGAACATATTCTTGCTGTAAAACAACCCACAGAAAGGACAAATCTTTTTATTATTTTGGTGTTACTGCAGGTTACGAGCCCACAGCAGCTTCAGCTCCCACAGCACCAGCATGGCAGGGACGCTCCATTGGTACATCTAAACTCCGACTTGTGGAGTTCTCTGCCTTCCTAGAGCAACAGAGAGACCCAGACTCAGTGAGTTAAGCATTACATTAAAGCATGACATATCACTATATCCTGGTGTTCATTTCCACCTCTTATCATTCAGTCCTTTCCTCAATGAATACACTGGGACATTTTCCCAGGCAGAGAGTCTGCTGAGATGAGGCCAAGAGGGGAGAAGCCTGGCCTGTAGGGACACACAGCATAAAAACCTGCAGAAATAATAAAGGACTATACTAATCAATCCAGTTTGCATGCCATAACTATATTCACGCTGCAGATGTCAGCCCAGCAAGACAATCCACAGACTCACTGAGTGTGAGTTAACAAATCAGCAGCTTTAAGTCTCACATTTCTTGTTTGCTTTAGCAATTTTTTAATGTTTGTCCACATTTTCCTGAGCACTTTGTTTTAGCATTGATACCGCATGACAACAGCCATTAATCTTATATTCAGCTTAATGCTTGAAATTGTTGCATTTGCCCTAAAGGCTACATGCTGGAGAGGCTGTTTTATGAGCTTTTAAAGTGAAGTGCAGCACCACATGACAAGGTTTTATTCAGTCACAATGAGGGCAACGAACCTCTGAAAATCAAATGTTATTCTCTGATTCGCTTCTCTTTCTGCTTTTAGCTTAGATCGTGGGTTTGAGGTTTAACAGACCACAATTTGATCCACTTTAGAAATACCAAATCCAAATATTCTCAGTTGAAGGAATAGAGCAAACATATATTTTTTTAAATAAAGCACTCACCTTTCATTACATATTGTCAATTTAGGTTAATTGTGGTTGCCTTTGATGCAGAAATATTGCTTTTCATGTGAGTGAAGTGTACTCATTTACCATTAGCATTTGAGAAAATTCATAATTTTACAATATGGGTTTGTCTAATTTACCATGTAGAGATAGATCTATCTTGGTCAAACAGATGAAGATTTGTGGTTTCACGGCTTTCTTGCCTGTAATAAAGTCAACATATAAGCGTATAGAATTTGGGTGAGGCAGTCTGGCATCCCCGGCTTGGTTTAATACAAATGAGGGGATCAGTTTGTTTTTGGCTTTAGTGAAGCAGGATGATATTTCCTAATTTGTACATCATAAAACCATGCAGGCAGCCAAATAAAAAGCAATGCTGCATAGGGTTATCATCATGAGGGTGTATTATACTAATCTAATTCTAGCTAGTTTATTATGTTAGTGGTTATTTTTCAGAATTGTTTATTTTGTTTCAGTAAACCTGGCTGTGTTGACTGACTCTCTGGATATTGATATGCTATAGATATTTTTTACACAACCTGAAATAGAGCACCATATTTTAAAGTATGTTTCTAATACTATTTTTTTACTCTTTCAGTACAACAAACACCTATTTGTACATATCGGACAGACAAATCATTCCTACAGTGACGCCCTGCTAGAGTCGGTGGACATTCGTCAGATTTATGACAAATTCCCAGAAAAGAAAGGAGGACTGAAAGAGCTGTATGGAAAAGGTCCCCAGAATGCCTTCTTCCTTATAAAATTCTGGGTGAGTATTATTTGTCAGGCACAATATTGATGATATGAAATGGCAGTGTTACAGCTGGATTATGTTTTACACACATCAGTCTTAATATCATTGTGAAATGTTGGATGGCAGAATCAGTAACAGTCTGCTCAGGTTCGTCTTTAGTGATTGGGTGTAATCAGTCTACACAGAGAAGATTGCTCTCTTAATGTTTGCAGAATGCACTCTGCTATATTTGGACTTGCATAGCAGGAGAGCTTTTGATCAAAGCACTCGCTAATTCAGTGTAATATCTCCCAACAATGGAGTGACCTGGTTGCACTGCTAATGGCTGTTTAAACATTGCATGTATTTCCACCCTGATGCAAAATGCTAACTAGCGGCAGCCAACAAAGTAGGACCGTATGCACTTGGACCAAGTCCCTTCAAATTCCTTTTGAAGTGACCGACAAATCTAAATTTCAAATGAAAGACAGAATCTGCACAATAATGAATGTATAACTGCTTTGCTTAATGAAGGAGGAGAATGTTGTAGGAGGATGTCTCCTCTTTTTGTATCCATAATGAACAGGACGTTCAGGGCATAGAAAGGCTACCCTCCGGGAGCAGACCAGTTCAACTTTGTAAATCAGTCTTTTAACGTAACTTAATTTAATCCTCTTTAGAATATCGTTTTGTATAGGGACACATTTACATGCTTATTCAGATGTGGCTGAAATCTTTTCTTCTGATATGTGATGTACATGTTTAATCTCGACCGCTCTTGATTAAACCGTGACAAATAAAAATTAACATTTTTAGATACCACATTTAAACCAAATTCTGACTTGTGATATCTCAATGGCATACTACATACAAATTGTTTACTTGTTGTGTACTAGTCTTTATAGTGTGTTGTTTTTCCAGTTAGTGTCACAAAAGTTAGGGGTTGCTAGAGACCAAAACAGAGCTAAAAGAATCTGAATATTGGACTTTCGTCATGTGATCAGAACTTAGACTCCCTATGACTGCTAATGTTTCTCCTTAACTGTTTGATGTGTCAAAAGACAACTGTTGCTAACACACACCACATGATTAAAACCTGCTTAAATTGGTGCAACGGTGGTGATGGCGCAGTGGATATGACACATGCCTTCGGAGTGGGAGACATAGGTTTGAATCTCACTGCGATACATCAACTAATGTGTCTTAACCCTTAGTTGCTCCAGTGGCGTGTGACCTCTGACATATATAACAATTGTAAGTCGCTTTGGATAAAAGCGTAAGCTAAATGACATCTAATGCAATGTAGCTATAGGTAGTAAAAATTAAATTCAGGCTGATTTATTGGCCAATATTTGGCTTTTTGCAGATATTTTGGTATTGGTGTATATGTCAACTAATGTAAAGAAGTTGCAGAACAAAAATAACAAAACAAGGTTTGAGGTAGTCTCGCAAATACATTCAAAGAATGTATATTTACACGGGCTTGATGTTGCTTGTTGTATGAAATACCTGACAAAGGTTGCTGTACTAAAACATAATTACTCAATTAATTTAATTTTTGTTTATGTGTTGCCTCACCACTTATTCTCTTGTACACCTGTCTGTACGTTGTTTACTGTCACTCTCCACTCTCACTTCAAGTATTTTATTTCACCATTTAAATACACTGTATTGTGTATTGGTTTTGTGTATTTTTTAATCCTGTAAATTCAACCCTAAATACCAATACTGATTTCCACTGCGTTCTCTCTGGCTTCTCTCTGGCTCCCAGGCTGACTTGAACTGCAACATTCAAGATGATACCGGATCTTTCTATGGAGTCACAAGTCAGTACGAAAGCTCGGAGAACATGACCATTACGTGTTCAACAAAGGTCTGCTCCTTTGGCAAGCAGGTGGTCGAGAAGGTCGAGGTATGAACTCTAATCTTTTTGTCCTGGCGATCAGAACAAAAGCTAAAACGGGATTTGTTAACTACAATGAGTATTTACACTATATCTATGTATTTTGAGGTTACATACCACTTAAATTAATATTTTTCTCTTTTTCTTCAGACTGAATATGCACGGTTTGAGAATGGACGCTTTGTCTACCGCATAAGCCGGTCTCCCATGTGTGAATACATGATCAACTTCATCCATAAACTAAAACATCTGCCAGAGAAATATATGATGAACAGTGTGCTGGAGAACTTCACTATCTTATTGGTAATTACCAGACTGACCTGAGTGGGCGAGATCCCTCTCCAGGACTCTCATTCTTTTTCTTCTCTTTGCTGTCTGGATGTGTTGGTGGCTCCAGCTGGCTTTATAAAACAAAGAAAAGTGGGGTGGGAGGGTTGGCCGGGCCTTGAGATGAGTTCCTCAAGCTTTGCTCACATTGCTCTCATTCCACAGGGGATGAAACATAGTGTGAGGAACTTCATTATCTGCAGGGAACAAGGGAGGCTAAGAGGGGGCAGGAATCCCTGTTATTATCCATCACATGGGGTCTTAAAGTGTAATTCAGCAATACTAAGACAGCAAAAAAACAAAAACAGGCATCGGTCTTTACACTGGAGTGTGCACGCAAAATAGCAACCAGGGCACAAAAGCATCTTAAGGTAAAAAAGGTTCACAAGATTTCAGAAAAAGCATGATGGTAGAAATTATCCTAGATCAATGAGCGCCTCATAACTGTCTGTAGAAGACAAACATCCTAAAATTCTACATTTAGTTGTTTTTGTATTCCGTATTAAGGCAGTGCCCATTTAAAACATGCCAGTTTGAACAGGTCGATTGCTTGTCCTCCTGTATTGCAGCTTGCAGCTTTCTCTAGAACTGCTTATCCAAACAACTTCACACTCAATACCGCGCTCCCTCGGGTCCTGAGCTATACACCTGCCGTGAAAATAGTTGCACCCTCTAGCAATGCTAGAATACACTTTCCTCGCATTCTGTTTTATATCATTTTTTATTTAAAGGGTTGTATTCCATTGAATTGCCATTTGCTCATTATGCTCATACAGAAATCATGAGTTTTATATTCATTCATTTCATAAGACCACAACTGCTAGATTTAAGGTTAAAAAAGCTGATTAAAGAATATGTTTACTTTTTAAACTGAACTTCCTCTCATTAACTGAAAGGTGTAGACTGCTGACTGCACATTCAGCTATTTTTCAGCTTGAATGATTCTACATATAAAACATTACTGTTGGATTGTTTACCAAATTTGTGCTTTGATATCTATGTATTTATGAATATATAGCTCATAGACAGTTAAATATGTCAAGTTACTTTAAAGTGTATTCCCTATTCTCTTCAGCACCACAGAGAGTCGACATTAAGAAACTCCTATTGCTTTAGGCAAATTTAACATTTGAAGAAAAGCACCTAAAAGACTTCTAACATTGATTGTTTTCTGGAAAACAGGACCCTGAGCTTTTCATTCTACACATGCGTGGCTGCTTTGAAAATATGGCAACTCCTTTAATACTTGTACTTCAATACTAGAAAGTGACTGTCTGTTCTATTGCAGGTTGTGACGAATAGGGACACCCAGGAGACATTGCTATGTATGGCGTGTGTGTTTGAAGTTTCAAACAGTGAGCACGGCGCCCAGCATCATATCTACAGACTGGTAAAGGAATGAGAGGCTCCGAACCTCTCCCTCCCATAATCCCCCCCCCGTCTCCTTTTCATTGACTTACCAACCTCAAGACTTGGTGGCAGTGCCTCTACCTGAAAGTCACACCTACAATGCTTTTTGGTCATGGTATCGGGTGAAGTCAGTTGTTATAAATAAGTTTTAATATAATGTGTTTGTAATTTGACTGCAGCTGTGAATTGCGGTACAGTTTTATGTTTGAAATGTGTTGAGTTGGTCTCTGTGGGTATAAATGTGGCCGTTTTTAAAAGAATTTACTAGATTAATTTGGTAAATGGAATAATGTGTCGTCCTCTTCTGCTTTGTTATGTAGACTAAGAAAAAAAGGATGCTGGCCTTTTCTTTCAGCTGCCTGATGTGGTCTGTGTAATATGTTTGAGTGTGTTTGGTGTGTATGTTGTTCATAATATGTGAGCGTACATACTGTAGATATACAGACATGCATCCACAGCCAATAGATTTTCCAAAGAAACTGAACTAACACTACATTGACAGTTGAAAGCAAGGGGATATGAATATTGGAGAAGTACTGCTATTTCTTTAAAGAAAACTCAGCTTTCAGTAGTATATTTATCCCTGTTGAAGCACTCCAAGTCTTTGACACTAACAACAGAATGCACTGTGAAAATACTACAAACAGTTTGCCTGCATCTGCTCCATAAATGTAAGAAGTCTTACCACCTGCTAAGCATTTTCAAGTCTTTTTTTCTGTGTCAACTGATAGGTGAATGTGTAGGTTTTAGACAGATGAAAGTACTACAAAAACTACTTAAACCAGAACTCTTATCCTGTCCAAAAGCACTTTGTTCCCCTTCCTGGACTTCCCTTAGTAATACTTACTTTTTTCTGTTAGAACTGTGGTTTTAGAGAAACACTTATAAATAATCACAACACTATAAATCACGTGTAGAAAGAAGGCTTTTTTCAGGACGCTGTGGCTTTGCCCTCCGAAGGATTTAGAATATTGTTCCCCTCTGGGATCTCGGGTGTAAAAACTTCAAACCAGAGTGGTGCTGCCTTCACGTTCACACTATAGTCACATGTTTCTGTGGCCTACGCCGATCCCGAGCCTTAAACATGTTATAGCCGTGAGAACTCCAAAAGATGCCACTTAAACTGTGATCTCTACGTGGGAGGACTCTTTATATGTTGTGAAAGAAATTCACAATACTATCTGCCAAAGTGTAGATGTACAGTGCCTTAGAATACACTCTAACATTACCCGTTTCTTTGTTTTAAGTCTAAAATCAGTTCTGTGGTTCAAACGGGCAAAAATAACTCACCGCTAAGTTACTTGGTACATCTTCACATCTGAGAAATTGTTTCTTATAATTGGTACACTCTAGGAAATAGTTTTTTGTTGTTGTCAAAAGCAGTACACTTATGTTAAATTAAGTTTGCAAATGTAAGCTCAGAAACAGTTATAACACATGTTGTATTTTTCTCTAACGCTGTAATTATGTTCTTAAAATATCAGCCTTTTTTCTAGAGTGTACTATAAACAGAGACTGACTGCCTTTCCCGTCTTAAAAGACCAAAAATACAGAGATACAGTAAATCTTTTGTCCTGTCCTACATGGTAGCAAGTAAGTGCCTTTGGTTTAAAATTTACATCTTCAAAAAGATCAAACAGAAATTAAAAATGAAATGTTGCTAGACCAAAAATGAGACATAAGTGAAACCAATCACCACATTGCC
Organism: Etheostoma cragini; assembly: GCF_013103735.1. Classification (NCBI taxonomy): domain Eukaryota; kingdom Metazoa; phylum Chordata; class Actinopteri; order Perciformes; family Percidae; genus Etheostoma; species Etheostoma cragini. The sequence goes on along the minus strand of NC_048407.1, from coordinate 18,906,599 downwards.
TTTTTAAAGGATTGTAATGACAACACGAGGAAAGCTGGTTACCGGGAAAATTAAGAAATGATGTATTTGAAGAAAACTGAATTCTTTGCTTGAGGTCAAAGACTGAAAGACCTGCTGATAACGTACAGCCGCTGACTGCATTCAGGATGTCAACTCGTATGAACACCACAGCTGTTTGCTTCATGCACACTTGCAGGTTCAAGTGTTTAAAAAAAAAAAAAAAAAAACGCTCCCGACCACACACTCACATGATGTGAAAACCACAGAAATAAATCACAATGTGACCTTTGATGCAGACACAGCTGTGATGTTGACGAGGGGCCGACACAAGATTTTCTAATTTATCTTTCAGAACTTAAAAGTGAAAGTTTATTTAATAGTGACTCTACAGTACTACTTCTAAAATATCTTGTAATGTGGTTGATTTTTTTTTTTCCAAAACCTGTTTGAGACGCTGTTTCAGAAACTCATTTTTCACAACCCTAGTGTGGACGAGGCCGTCAAGGTCAATACTTTTCTCCGTAAGGACCATAGCTACGCAAACATTTACTGTTTCTTTCAAAACATTATAATTCTCTAAAGTATTTTAATAGAAGAAGCTCTAAATAATTGCAGACAATGTCTCTGGCAGATGCAGATAAAGTTCAATCATTCAGTATTTTTCCACAGTCCTGTGGACACTGTAGAGTTTAGTAGGCTCCCCCCCCCCCCTTATGTTTACCCTGTGTATCTGTTCACATTTATTGATTACTTAGGACGATGTTTTGTTATTGTACTTGTATACAGTTGTACTTGGTTTTGTGATGACATTGTCTGTATATTGCAAGCCCAATAAGATGGTAATGATGTTGCTGCTGCACTGCTGGTACATTTTGACATGTTGTTTCAACACTAAAACAACAGGACTGATGCCCTTGATGGCACGAATGTTTAATGGATCATCTAAAAGGAAAATGGACACGTTAAAAGAAATCTGCAAAGTCGAGGAATCATGCTACAAACATATCAGCAGTTTAGCTTTTGTTATTTGTAATTCTGTCAAGTAGGTACTGGTACCTTTTTGTTTTGTGACCATTTTCAGATGGTGGCTTTAAAGTGATTTTTCACTTAGCTCACATATAGTTGTCATACACACATTTAGGTTTTGTGTGCAGACTTGTTTTTTGTAAAAAGGTGCTTTGTACAAAAGTATATATCTTAGCTTTTCTTGGTACAGATGTGTGATATCTTTTCGTATCCATGACAGTAAAGTGTGGGGAGCAAAGGAGAGAAAAGAAGCTCTGCTATGTTTCTGTGTTCTGCATATGGTCTTGTCTTTGCTCTGTAACAATATGATGCCTTCTCGATAATAGTAGATATTTTATAGCTTTCTAGATACTTTGTATGTATGCAATATTGAAGTAAAATAAATCTGAAAATATATAGCCTTTTGATTGTCACTTCAGTTAAAGATTTAACATAGTTATGGTGCTAAAGCAATCAGCACACTTTGAGTATTCACTCCGAAAGCAGTAATACACGACTCTGTGTGGAGTGAGGACCCATATAACAGCAGAAACCTCACATCAACAGTAGATGGAGCCTGGCACTTGCTTTATATTTCACTCTCTGTGTCTCTGTTTCACATGCAAGACAACACATTTAAATGTACAACACTGTAATACCAGAAGCCCTCCCCAGAGGGAGACATTGTTTATTTAAACCCAAACTTGATTGTCTTCCTTTTGCGATCAATCCATAAATCAAGGCACCTGTAAAAATTATAAATTTTATAATTAATTTGCAGTGACAAACTATTTTAGAGCAATACACTGCATATACTGAAAGCAGAAATAGTTAAAGCTCAATCAACAATTATTCTGACCGTACAGGTATCAGAGGATCTTAGAAATATTTTCCTATTTTCCTGCTGTGTTTGCAATCAATATTGATGAAAACAAACAACAACATTAGTAACTGAGATGTGGTTGATGTCAAAGCCCCTATTTTAAAACAACTGTCAGATAATTGGGGGATTATATCAGTTTGTTCCTGCAGTTTTGAACTAAACCTTTGGAGGCAATCAAAGGAGTTAACACAGTCAACTTTACACTCAAAATGTTGATTGTGATTTGGCAGGATATATGAAGGAATACATGGCAGATTGTATTGCATAGCACCACCATGTGGTCATTTATAAAGCACCTTACACTTTAATAACTTCTGAACCGTGGGTGGTGGAAGCCAAATTATATGAATTCTGCAGTTCAAGGCAGCCTTTAATTGGCCCTAACTCAGTGTTCATGCGTCTGACTTAATTGACATTTTGTAATTTATTCTAGTATGAAGTTATAATAGACACAGGGTATAAAGTATTTTTAAATGGCACAATGATTCTCCATGTGTAGTTGATTGCAAAAGTTTTCTTTGAATGAAATGACAGATTTAGGGAATTGTGCACATTGATTGAGGTATGTGTTCTCTGAGTGCTTTCTAATGTCAATATAATTCATTTACTACTGTCAAGGCTCTGCAGAAAAATGTGGTTAAAGCTAAGGTGAAGGTTTTACCAACAACTAGTCACTCTTTTACACACACACAAACACACACACACACACACACACAAACTAATCCACCAAAACCTTGAAAACAAAAACAATTGTATATTGTAACAATACAAGTGTTCAGGACTCAACCAGGCTGAAATCTGAAAGCAGTCAATGAGAAGGAAAAACAGAATGACCTAAAAGCTACCAGGGTCAAATTCAAATGAATTGTAGCATTTTAAAAAGACATCACTTACCTTTAAACACCTCACTCATCTTGACACTCACTCTCAAAGACATAGGCCTACCAATCAAAGCAGCACAGTGAGTCTTAGCTGACACTTAAGAACCATCAATACTGCTACTACATTTAGTACTGATATTTCTAACTCTCCAGGTAGGCCCTGTCCTCACCATAGTCTTAAGGTTGTCCAACATCTGCCTCCTCTCACTCATATCAACAAAAGCAACCTGACCCTGAATGTTCACTTAACACAAAATTGTAATCCAACAGATGTGGAGGTCCCGGCTGCTCCACTGGATCTCTGAATAGGCTTGATTATAAGTTTCTTTGTGTTTCTGCCACACAGCTTTGACTGCAGGAAGTCTGCTTTGCAATGACCTGTTTTTTTCTTCTGTTTGAATTTTAAGTTATTCATTTCTCTAAAGTAAAATATAAAAATGACTTATATACATGTTTTATATTTTGATTTTAGGCTAGCTGGAGGAGTGAGGGAAGGACCCTTACACTCTGTTACGTTACACACTAACCCTGGCAATCATATCATAGCCACGCCCTAAAACACCCCCTGCTTTATCGCCGATTTTAAAATCGACGAAACTATAAATCAAAAAATTAACATCTTTTGGTATTGCATAAGACTTAAAACTAGTGATTGAGACCATAAAATCATTATGCACATGCTCACTAAATCAATGAATCAAGTGAGAAGTGAATCACTTTTTCAGACTTCTAAAGAAACAGACCTCCTTTTGCAACATCACGTGTCGCCCCCTGCTGGAATTCAGATAGAATGCCGAATAAGGCAAGACCTTAAATGATTTCTGGATGCTGTTGTTGTGTCCCTGATGTTAACGTATATTTGATGAAACCTGCATCAGCAATGCAGCCATTTCCGCCAACTAACGGCAGGATTTCCTGGGATCTGCACACACAAGAACAAGAATACAAAATATGAAAACATTTAAACATGTTACACTCTTTCCAAGACTCCTTTTTATTTTTATGTTCTATATGTTTTCACACTACACTGGAACATTGAACATTGGAACATTGATCATTGCTGCAAATACAATTGCTTATAAGCATGGCGAGACGGCATGAGACGGGAGGCTCCAGGGTGCAGCGATAGAAGGACTTGTTTAGTTTGCCTATACTCTGCATCTGTAGACGGACATATATTTCTAAGTATTTTACTCAATAGTATGATAGTCTGTATTTATCTTGTAGACATATTTTTAAAGTAATTTTATTCATTTGTATGATTGTCATTACTGTTTAGTGAAAAAACACCAAATAATTTCAAGCATTTTATTCATTAGCATGATAGTCGACGCAAGCTTATTTTATTCCAGACGCAAGCTTTTATTTTGAAAAGTAGAAGCTCGGGGATGGCACCAGGCGGGATGACATGAGATCAGGCTGCAAGCATACAGTCTTGGAATTATAGAACCAAACTCCTCTGGCTTGATTATAGCGCCACCCAGTGGTCCAGATGTGTAATTTTTGACCGTTAGTCTATGACATCTACCCTGTAAATTTAAAGTAGTTTACGTTAGTGTAAGAGGTGAATCCAAACGAATCAGTACACCTTGGAGGCGTGGTCTCAGGAATGGCCGTAGATGATATCCTCCAAATTTCGTAAAACCTTTTTGTAGCACCCACTTAGTGGCCAAATGGGTTACAGCACCTCAAAGTGTTCCCAGCTAACAATTTTTGGTTCCCAGAATATTCTGGGAACGTTCGTTTTTGGTTGTGGGAACGTTCCCTGAAGGTTTTTTTTTTGGTTGTAGTTTGGTTGTCTGTATAGGTTAATTGGAAGGTTTTCTTAACGTTCCTGGAACGTTCGTTTTTGGTTACAGCGAACGTTCTCTCAAAGTTACAACCTTTGGTATAATTATACCAAACAAGAATCTACAGTTCTGTGCAGATCGGACACACAATAGTTCGAAAAAGCAGGTTTCCGATATATCCTAGACCTATTGCGATTTATACTAAAAAAAAAGTCTAGGCAGAATGAGCGTGGCCTAAGTCATGTGATTCAGCGCCATTCAGGGAACATGTGGAAATAAGATTTTGTGCGATGGGATGGGAGTTAGAGGGCAAAACACGTTTTTATTAAAGCGCCCCCTGCTGGCAGAAGTGTGTCAGTTGTTGTGCCTGAGGTCCCTGCACGGGACTGGACCATAGACTGTATATATATTGATTATATATTGTTATTATTATTATTATATATTGACTCTATTAATATTAACGATCTGTGGACTGGACCAGTCCTGAAAATTGCACTGTACGTTCGCTGTTTTCAAATCAACACAAGCATTCGAAAAAACAGATGTTTATCACAGAAGTTGGCAGACCAAACCAAAGATAAAATGCCAGTAAAAATATATATTAAACCACTTTCATGTATCTTAAAAAAAAAAAAAATCGGATATTTTAATCAAAGTTATCTCCCACTTTCACATATGAGGCGATTATAGCTTATTCAGTTTTAGGCACTTTTTTTTAATCTTAATTTATGTTCTATCATTTTTCAACTATTTTTGTGATTTTTTAAACAGTGACGATAAGACATAACCCTGCAGCGGACCTCCAACACAACTCAACAGGTATAGCCCACTTGCTGGGATACTTGCTGATGCAGTCATGTGATCTCAGCAGAGGCAGCTTCGTGAGCGCGAAGAAGCATTAACGCACCCGTGTTTTCTTGGACCTGGCCAAAAGAAAATGCAAAGAAGGAAGCATGGACCTCCGAATGTATGGTATTAATGGTAACGCCGTTTGCGTAGAAGCTCTCCTTCGCCCTGCATTGTCTACTACGCACTGGCAGACGACGTGCGACGGCGCCCTCTGCGGTCACAGTTCATGATGGGTCACAGCTTTCTGTGGAACACCGGCAGCTCCATCAGCAACTTCTCAGATGAGTCTGGGACGCAGCGCGCATGCACACAGACGAACTGAGTATGGACAAGGCTGCGCTTTTCTCCAGAAATGCGGATTTAAATCTATTTTAAGAACGATTTCTTGTCTTACGTCTTAATAAGAAATAAGGTTTAGCAGACACCCATGATGGAGTCGGAAGAGAGTAAGATATCAGTGTGGGTCTGCCGAGAGGAGAAGCTCGTCTTCGGCTTGTCAAAGCGCACAACCTGCGCTGATGTTGTCCAAGTACTTCTGGAGGACCAGTTCTCACAGCATGGCCTCTCCACAGCTTCCTGCTCGCAGTCTTACTGCATCGTCGAGAAATGGAGAGGCTTCGAGAGGATCTTACCGAAGAAAACCAAGATTTTACGGCTTTGGGTCGCGTGGGCAGAGGAGCAGGGGAATGTCAAGTTTGTGTTGGTGAAAAGTGAGGCGTCTTTGGCGAACCACGGAGCCCGGAGCGCAGAGGCGCGTGTAGTGCTCAGCAAACACAGCCCCTGTGTTACCAAAGGGACCGCACGGTCTCCCATGGGTGGCATCCCACCCGAAAAGCAGCGTCGAGTCGTCAGGAAAGCTTTCAGAAAGTTGGAGAAGATTAATCAAAAGAGGGCGCAGAAAGATGCGTCCTCTGGGGAAAAGATGGAAACGTTGGTCCATCTTGTGATTTCTCAGGATCATACAATCCGCCAGCAGATCCAGAGGATTACAGAGCTGGACTCAGACATCGAAAGATGCGAGACAAAAGTGCATTTTGACAGAATAAAAAGACACGGGGTTAATTATGTGCAGGACACGTATTTAGTGGATGCTGCTTCCAAGCGAGAGGGAGACAAAGTGTGTTCAGCTGAGACTCTCGCCAAGTTTGAAGAGTATGTCCGGCAGTGTGAGGAGGTGGTTCGACTGCAAGAGGAGCTCTTGGAGCAGGAAGCCCTCATAGACATTTTCACGGTGCAGATGCAGGAAGAGCTGAACCACCGCTGGATGCAGCGGAGAGACAAGGAGCTGCACAGCAGAGTGACAGAGCCGGGTGAGGGCGCACCATCCCACCCCGGCACCGAGGCAAACACAGCCTCAGAAAACGGGCTGATTTTGGAAGAAGAGAGGATCAGAACACAGCTAGATGCGAGTTTATACATCGGTCTGCGCCTCAACACGGATTTAGAAGCTATTAGGAGCGATTTAGAGTTGACCCAGGAGATTTGTGAGACGAGGGAGAAGGAGATGAGGGATTTACTCGAGAAAGTGAACACTTTGGACATAGAGGAAGGGACAGAGGAGAGATGTAGACACGGGGCAGATGACAAAATAGAGATGACGAGCACTTTGGAGAGGAAAAACGAGTGGGTGGAGCAGGCCAGGGGCCTGTCCAAAGCTCACAGTGTGAACGATGACGACTCAGACACTGGCTTAAGTTCTCTGCACAGCCAGGACTCAGGCAGTCACACTGTGTGGGAGTCATTGGTTTAGGATTTTACCAGGGAGGAAGGTGGCTTATCTGACTGTTTATCATTTTTCAACTAGAAAAAGAAGAAACTCATACAGTCTCAGGGATCCTTGTTGCTCTGAAGTAAACATGGATGAAATACTGGATTTATCTGACATTATGCTGTTCTAAAAGGGAGAAAAAACCCTTGTATGTCATCATAACAATCCTTACATATACCTATATTTTCATATCTTTCTATAGAACATCCTTTAAGAACTAATACACTTTTTTGTTGGGGCATGCTGTTTTGACGTAAAACAATAAAAGCTGTTTTTGAAGCTTGATTTGTTAATTGTCCCCCTTTTCTCTTTACAATGAGCAAAACACATAACAAAACTGAAAAGTAAAATTTTAAACATTAAAGGAGAATTCAGGTTAACTCCAACACGTAGCTCTGTTGTTTGTAAATTTGAAGCGCTGTCAGTAGAACATGTGCATGGCCAGGCATTTTTAATGACATTTTGAGCATGTTAGGAGGCTAAAAAAGGGCCTGTTGGGGGCAAAATTTAGCAGGATAACTCAGTGTAGGCACAGTATATTGAAAAATACTTTTTTTTTCTGCGATATACATTTTTAAAAGATATATTTTAAAAAGATGACATAAATAGCTAAATTCTAAATAATAAATCATTCTCGACTACTGCAGTGATTTTGTAGGTGAGTGCATTTACATAAAAGATAAAAATGAAAAAGAATATTTTCTAATGTGAACCATTCTTTGTTGAACTTTAATACTTCACAAACACTAAAGCAACTAAGTGCTGTGACTACTCTTCTGAAGTGATTTTGGAGAGGGAAATTAGGCAGAAATATGCTGGTTGACTGACATGACACCATTGTATTCATGTAATAATCGATACAGGCTAAAGTGTGTGATAATGATTGCATGTTGCTTCCTCTAAATTTCAGGTTGTGGTCAACTAGCGGGGCCAGCTTGTTTGTTTGATGAATTGATCAGACCTGCATGTCACACGCACTAGCAACAAACTCTGTGTTTTAGAACAATTAAATCAGTGCGATGTGACTATGACGCATGCGCACATCGCATTGTTGATGCTAAAACACAATATAGTTCAGCCCTAGACAGCACCAATATTTTCAATTTTTCTCTCTACTGACAGCAATCCAAATTTACAAACAACAGAGCTACAAGTTGAAATTGACCGGAATTCTCCTTCAAGATGTTGGAGTCAGCACTGCAGGGTGCAAAGAAGACATGAGACTGAAGTATGAAAACAAACACTCTGCCGTGTCTATACACACCTCAGAGACAGCAGGGTGACACAACCAAAACATAAAGTCAAAGTCTGTGGGATTACTCTGCAGATTGTAAACAACATAGTTTTCACTGTGACCCAGACAGAAAACCTCTGTGCTGTGACTCATGAAGTCATAATAACATCTGAAGTCAAAACAGAGGCACAAAGCTCAAATAGGGCAGCTTTACACCCTGGACGTCTCTCAAGAAGAAATGATAAGACACAACAAAAGATGACAAGACACACTATGATAGCTTTATTCCCCAAAAATCATGTGTCTTAATGCAGAATGATTGCTGTCAGAGGTTACTTTTTACTGAGAGTATACTTTACATTTGATGATGCCCACATTTTGTGAGGACAAGAAGAAACATTTCTGCTCTTGTTTGTTTTTTCTTTCCTTTCACTCTTCACTCCCTCCGGTCCTGCCGGACAATAAGCTCTGCCTCATCTAGCCTAAAATTTTAAGTATTACTGCTCCTCAGTTCACCCTATCTTGGTGTGCAGTAAGCTATTTTTCTAAACTTTTCTAGAAGATTTATGATTCTTTGTGGCAGCCGAGAAAAACAATCTCAAGAACATTTCAATTTCATTTCCAGGCCTCGCATGTTAGCAGTTCTCTTAAAGCCCTTTTAAGACTCCTTCAGTAGTCATTATAGAAATGATATTGTTGTTTGGTAAATATCAGTGACCTCTAAAGACTGATAACTAAGGATACCAGAGTGTAATTGGCCCCATGATGAGACTAAGCCACATTAAATACTATTTCTTGTTATTAAAAACAAATCAGTTACATAACTTCAATCACACTGGGCCTCTAACTAAATTTCTAGTACCTCAGCCTCCTGGCATGTAACTTCACATAAACATGATTCCAACAAGTTCCATGCAGTGTAGTCTAAAGGTTTTTAATTGGGGCGAAAAAAAATAAAACTACTATGGGATGAGTACTTAGCAGATGCTCTTAGTTGATGTATGTTTTACAGAAGCTGGTTAATTATAAATAAGTATAAGTAAGGTAGTCAGAGACCTGCACATATTGTCAAAAAGGTTAGTGTGATTTCAGCTTTGTGTTATGAAACGTGGTACACTCCCTTTTCTGCCTTTAAATAATTTGCTTTTAAATAATAACAAAGCACAGACAGAAAATGTGACACTACTGCTCTTTCCTAAATTTATTTACTGTCAGAAAAGGTAACTAGGCCTGGCGCTAAACAATGAAAAACACTAACAGCATTAAAATGAGGATTGAGTTTCTGCCCTTGATAAACCCACCCATGTGCTACTTTTATGCACAGTGATACACAATACAAAACTAAAGTATACATTACTACCTGTATCCTAGGATTTGCTACCTACTTAATAGGTGTATTGAGTTATTTACAACCTTAGGGAAATAAACAATGCTTAAAGTGGTTTCTCAGTATATACAGTGACTGTGTATATCACATATAACATTTGGAGTATAATCGGTGTTCCTAGTGTACCGTGTTACACAGCAGTGTTGGGTTGGCATTGTTCCGCTACCTTTCACAATTATATTTTCACTCTGGTACTCCTGAGAAACACTTTCATCAAATAATTGATGGGCAACTTCTTATAACCCCTCTGATGTGGAGTAATCCAGACATGTGTTTCAAGTTTGAATTTAAATAATAAAAATATTAAGGGTCAGTTTCAAAGTTTAAAAAGTACGCAGATTCACAGCTACAGCTTATTTAAGCTTGGCAGCTATTTTTTGTCAGTAAGTTGTTTCACACTTTCTTCTCGGCCATTTGAAAAATGAAATACTTCAAAGCAGAGTATAGACTGAAACTGGGCACACCAGCTGAACATCTTTAAATGCAAAGGTTAAAAATATATAGATTCATTGATGTAAATGTAAGAGCTACTTTTAATAATATTAGCCTAGAACACGTCCCACTGCCCCTTTCTTGTGTTTTTTTTTGCTATCAAATCTTTTTATTATACGTTTGAGATCTCAACTATCAGAGAGAGACATCAGCTGTAATAGTTTAGATGTGGGTTTTAACATGTTAAACTATGGGTGAAAAGTAAAATTCTGCCCACAACATACACAGTTAGACAGTTAACTAACAACACTGTCATCTCTTTATGTTGTGAAATGACTGAACAGTATTAGTTTGTGACGGTGCAAAATAATCTTTGAATGTTATTCAAGCTAAAACGTATTGAAATGCCACCCAGAGAGATACACTTAAGTGAGGAGCTGGAGCCCTGTATGTTTTTTTGTGATTAAGGGAAAATGATAGAAAGCTGCTCCAAAGACCCTATATCACATTGTTAACAAAAGTAAAAACAATAATTTGTATATCCACCCTGTTATTTGGATTCACTCCAAAAGTTAATGGGTTCTTTCTTGGCCCATGTTTCACTCTTCCTGAAAATTTCATGAAAATTGTTGTTTGTAATTCTGCTGATAGACAAACAAACCAAACCGAAAACAGCCATCTTGGCTGGGGTAATAAAACTGAACAGCTTTAGTGTGCAGTGCAGCAGAGAACTGCTTTGTGGGAGTGCTGCAGGCTGCTCATGTTGACTAATGTGTCCACATCTGCTAATTTTCAGTGGCTGTAATGCATCTGTGTGCAGTGACTCAGAGTGACACGTTTCTGTCTTGCTTTGCAGATAAGGTCACGTTTTCTTACAAAGGACAAAAAAGAAAATTAGTGCGAGATGCGTCTCACGGAAAAGGGACTGACCTTATTTTAGGTCCCTCTCAATGAAAAGATAACACGTAACATACAGCTGATTCATGGTTTAAAACCTAATGCAAATTTTGGATAAATGTAACAGCTACAATTATTAGGAATGAGAATAATTCATATCAAAAGAGAACATCCACAGCATTATCAAAACTGTTTGTTACTCCCTGTACGTTACTTTATACTGCCAGTTTTTCTAGATCTCCTGTACAAATGTCATAGACTAGACTTGTGTCGACATGTTGTTATGCATAGTTTATGGCAGGTGAACTCTCTGAGGTGCTCTGCAGCCTCCTTCTTGATACAGGTTGTCCAAAACTCACAGATCAAACAACCTGCTGTGGTAATCCAACAGCTCCACTCCGCAGGAATTACATTACAATTCAAGGCCCATTTCTGGATCCTGTCATTAGTTTGTAACCACCTACTGTCGAAGGGAAGTTTTTAGCTCTTGACAGATCAAACAAAAGGTAAATGTCTTTCTCTTAATTACTTTCAACAAGCAATTAGAAAGACTTCATTGCACACTGCTCCTGTTTTACTGTCCACTGGATGACGATGTTTAAGATTGACCACAGAAACAAAAACACAGGTTTTATGTTCATGAGGCAGTTCAAATAGTCTCCAATGTGTTTTCTACTTTCAACTAGTCAGTAGGAAAAATAAAAGTTTATTAAATTTGTTAAAAAGGGAGGTACCCTGAGACTCAATGACACTATGCATCCTCCGGTCATAACTACTGAAACTACATGCTACAAACTCTGACATTAAATAAAAACAATCTTTACAGATTTTTATAGAAGTGAGACCAAAATATCCTTAGTTTCCAAAAATAGCTTCACTGGCAAGAGTGTAGATTAAATTGGTCCTCACAAATACACACACACACACACACACACACACACACACACACACACACACACACACACACACACACACACACACACACAGAAACCTCATCTTAAGTGGCTTTGTCCTTTGAATTTAGGGCAGCATTCTTGTTAAACAAGGGGAAGTACTGTATTACACACCTTGTGGTAGCCTTCCTGCTTCTTGACCCACAGCAGCACTTACCTCTCTCATGTGGCTCTCTATTTATTTGGCACTTTTTTACACAGAGGAGCAAGCAAAAATGTTATACTACCTACAGTATTTTCAGAGGAAAACATGAGTACGTTCCTCGTCTTCTGTTTCAGAGGTAAAGTCTGTGTAGAGTGTTTCCCACATTTCTGAATGGGGATTGTATAAATGTCTAGTTTTGATTATGTGGATTGTCCCCAGAAGTCTGGAGCCGCTTAAGAGGAAATTCAGGAATCTGAAGTGTCCTTCTCCAAGGCTTTTCACTGAGCTGGCATTATTAATGAGACAAAAGGTTTTGAGGAATGTCAGTCATAGTTTTCTCTCTGGTATGCAATCAGAGCTCCCGGCAACTTGTCTGATAGCCTCTTAGTCACCGTAATCACATAAGTATATCCAAAATTAGTTTTTTTATTACAACTTCCTGGCATCTGCATAAGTACTGACATCCCTGTGCACACTAACAAAAACATGTCAAGCCCTAACAGAGAAAATGTCACAGTCTTTGTTCTAGGGTCATCACAGGGTTCACAGGTCATGTTATCAGAGGTTAAAGTTACTGAAGCCGCCATCTGACCCTTTATGCTGGGGGGTCATTAAGGTGAACAGTTGGGAGGTAGGAGCTGGTGAAGAAAGCACACTTTAAGTGGCAGGACTCCCCAACTTTGGCTTTTTATGGACAGAGCAGAGGGTTGTATGTGGTGGTACGAGAGCAGCAGGAGACCGGAGGTCTCTGCACGGCCACTAAATCATTATGTCATCTCAGTTAACTCCATAATCAGTTGTTTAAAAAAAAAAAAAAGTATTTAACCAAGTAGGCCAAAAACAGGTTCTCATTTAAAACGGCGACCTGGCCAAGAAAAGCATAGGCATGCAATACAACATACAGTTTCATATTCAATACAATACAATACAAGAATTTGTATTGTAAGACCATGCATCAACTCTGTCTAAATGAGGAAATTACATCCAAATGAAAAATATCCTCTTCAGAAGAGACTTTCTCATGTCACTGGGTGGTGTGTTTACACAAATGCTGATATTCAATTATAATCGGATTAGGTGCCAGTAGTTCTGGTCTTGGTCTTGGTGCCAGTAGTTCAAATTTGTATACTGTAAAATGTACTAAAGGCACCCTGGTAAGGGTTAAGGTGCACATTATATTCCCGGAGTCAGCAATAAGGTTCAATTGTGGCCCAGTTTTTTCAGTTTTCTTCAATGGGGGGGGGGGGCAACATATTTTTAAAGATGCAGTGGAGATGCAGCCATATATATTGTCGTATGGGGCGGTCTTAATTGCAATGTATTTTTTTAACATTTTCTTTATTTTGAGAATTAAACAGATGTATAAACTTTTTTATTAGCTATAGTGCTCACAGATTGACAGCAGCTACACTACGAGGCTTAAATTATAATTATAATAGGTTATCCACACTCAATAAACCTGAATGTGAGCTGTCAAATGCCCTAAATAAGCGGCATGTCTATTGGACTGCTACCCAATTGTGTTAGAGACATGAATCACATTTGTTGTTACAAGTTTATGCTTATTGGGATGTACACAAGCCTGTTATGTACAGTACATTTCTGAAAACAATTGCAAAACATTTAAATGTCAGCTGTATAGGGGAAAACTTTGTTCGCCCACGGCCCGCTATTTGCTTTCCATCAACCCATTAGGTCAAGATGAAATACAGATTTTTTTTTTTAAATAACAGCCTCAAATATGTTAGGCACAAAAATGCCTATATACGTTGAAATGTCAACATTATTTCGAACAACATCAAACTACTCAAATTAATTGCATTGAAATTGATAATCTTTTCCTGTTTAAAGTAAATTCCTTGCATGTCAAGAAAAAAAGACAACGTGCCAGAGTTCACTAATCCCAGGAATGTGTCACTTTCCTGTTGGTCCATTGTTCGGCCTCGGAGAGTGATCTGCCACGAAGTCACTAATGAAGGTATTGACTCGAGAGCCAGGACTTCAATACCAGCGCTGATGTGTGAGCCACTCAGAGAGCACTTGCCTGCTGCTAAATAACTAGGGCCGCCAGTGTGAGCTCATTAGACCTCATTGTGCTGGGGGCAGGTGTGTTAATCCTGTAAGGCTGGGTGCCGACCCCGGGACCTTGCCTGTGGGGTACTGTACAACGTCTTTCCGAGCGTCTCAAGGCCTGTCACTTCCTGTAGAAGCTGATGCAACTCAGATCTGTCACCAACAGGCTCATTACCCTCCAATAACCTTCTTCAGAGGACATCACATCTAGGGGAGCAACAAAGAGTCTAGGGCAAAATATGCTACTCTTTGTATACCAAACATCATAAAACCACATCATAACTGGTGTCATTGATATCTAACTACAGTCTGAAGAATATATTTATTCACCTTTGTGAAAATCACTTGAGGCAGATAAATCAAGAAGTCATTTTGGTTCATCCAAAAGATATTTTCTCAAATTTCCACAGCAAACACGTTATTTTAAAGCTCTTCAAACAAAGATTAATAGTAGTATAAATATTTTTGATTTGCTTATAGATGGGAGGCCATGTTTTTAAGGACTAGAGTACATTGTCTTGTCTTCAAAAGACGTCTAGACGTCTAGATAACAGTTCTCACCATTGTTCGGTTAGAAACCAGAGATTTTGAGAATAGGTGCTACATACAACAAAACTGTGTTCCTGTTTGCAAAACAGCAAATGATGCTTAAAACTGTTGTATTCTCAAAACCTTTCATACCATCAACAAAAATTGCACAGGGGTGTCTTAAAGAAGATGTTGTAACAAATCGCCCTCACTCAAGACGAAAAATACAGATCCTAGAGCAGCAGAGTATGTTTACTATGATACAACAAGTAGATGCTTACAGACAATCTGATTGGTCAACTAGACAGGTAGAACGTGCTCAAATGACAGATTACCCAGAGCCATTTGAGCAAAACTGGTGCATTACTTAAAACATCACTCTGCCATTTCTCTGTCAACATTATGGGAAAAAAACTGTTACAAAAACATTTGTATTCATGTAAGTAATGCAGGAACCACAGTGGAACACACAAAAGCTCTCCAACTGGTACATAACTGGCTAACTGGATATGTTTGGATCAGCTGTGCCAGTGCTATCTAGAAAATAGCTGCTGAATGTGATTTTCGTGGACATACAAGAGCTAGCTGTATCTGTCGATGGAAAAAAATACATGTTTCAGATGATATCTTAGTTACAAGAAGATTGAGCAAGCAAAGAAATTTTATGTTTATACGTGCGGTCATACACCCCCTGCGCAAACGCCTCTGCCCTAGCTGCATCCCTGTTGTGCCAATAATGACGTTAAATCAAACCCGCTTGTGTAATATTGCTTGCATCCATGTATTTCCTCTCATTTCCATCAAGACCTCCATTTTCATTCAAATCACACCCAACATTCTCCCTGCTCGAAAAGAATAAACCTTGGCATAGCTCTGCAGTGACGTTGATCACAGTCCATGACCTTGTGAGCGTGATATGGACAGACCATTCCGGTTTTTAAACTTTCAACGGGGTAAGGTAGACCTTTCATATTTAGATGAAAGTAGGCCAAGTGCTAGGTCTAGTGGTTCTGTAAGGCTGCACTTAGGGACAGTGGTGATTTGAGCTAAATTTTAATGTTTGCTAATTTGCATTAAATGCAAAATACAGCTGAGACTGATGGGAATGTCATTAGCTTGTTAGTGCATGGGACAAATTTAAATTATGACATGATGATGTTAAAGTCATCAAGATTATTTGTGAAGAAACAATGACTTTCTGTAGAAAATTTCTTGGCAATCAATCTAACAGTTTTAATTGATGTATGTTAATCTGAACTAAAGCGGTGGGCCGACTGACCTATTCTGTCCTTGCAAAAGCCATGTAACTAGCATGTGTAATGTTAAGTAGCTTTAAGAAAAAGAACCTAATAGGCAGATAAGTCTGGTTGTAGGAATTCAGTTTGGTATTGGAGCTCGTGTTCCACTCCCTCTGAGCCAAACTCAGTTGGCTCTCCATGGCTCCTTGCCTGGTTACCCTTGGTGTGGATGTGTTCAGTTTTAATTAAAGTGTATCAGGGTTTAGTGGAATGATACACCACGTTACATCTTACAAGTGTTCAACGGCTTCAGGTAGTCTGTGGGAAAAGATGCCACACCCATAGTTATAAAAAGAGAGCTGTATATTACAGTGGGATCTCCTCCAACAACACACAGACATCTTCTTATCGTGCATAACAGAGGATTTCGTGGGTATGCATGGTGTATCAGTTACAGAAAAACTCATGAAAAAGCCTAGGTGTATCTGAAATTCACTGAATTGTCTTCCTCTCTATAAAAGTCAATGGATTTTGCTCAAGGCTAACATCACATAATCTTCTCTCCAGAACAATTGCTGTAACCCCTTCCTCCTTATCACCTAATGGGAAAGTTTGCTTTAACATACAATAGGAACGGATTGTGTTGCAGTACTTTGAAACACATATTGTGTACACTGGGGACTGAAATAAGATCAAAACAGAAAGAATGTGGCAAGTTTCTGATTTTGTTGCACCTCTTGCAACCTAATGCAAGGGGTATTTGAACATTATGACAGGACAGGAGCTGTTGTTTATGTGCACATTTGATCTGAGGTACATTTAACCTTTTAGCTTTTGGTGTATGCACATTTGTGCACACTATCATTCAGACTGTTTGCAGAAAGAGCTTCAAAATGCATTTGGGCAAGATTTAACAAGGTCTACATCAATGAGGATTAAATAGAAACATTGCATAAGGTCTTAAATCTGTTAATGCAATCACTGAAAACTCTTTGTAATAGACGATTTTTGCAGCAGATATTTTGATACAGTACAGTATGTCATAGCAGTTAAAGCACAGAATAGGGCTGCACAATTTGGAGAAAAAAAATCATGTTGCAATTGTGATTTACAATACGATGATTATGGTTGCAATATAATGGTATTATGAGTTTATTTGAATATCAAGGAAAATTCTGGAAATGTGCTACTAAAATGTTGTGTACTTTTAAAGTTAAACAGACAAAGTTAAGCGAGCATAAGAAGAAACACATGCACACATATTAAATTACTTTTATTAATTAACTTAATGTTTTAGAAATTTTAATAACAAAAATACAAATTATCATTTGAATAATACATTTTGAAAAACAAAAATCGAGAGGAAGGATGAAGTAAAGTGAGTTAACAGAGAACACCAAGCTTCTTAAGATAGTGGCTTCATCTGTTTTTATCATAGACAGTTAAAGAAATGGACCAACAGATCTCATTGTTCTGGAAGGAGACCAGTGTAGTCTATTAGAAGCGCTTTTCCGGTGATGGCTAGGCGTTACTGCGCAACCTCGATCTAAGCACCTACCACAGTATATCCTGGGGGACCTGGTCATACGCCTTCTCCAAATCCACAAAACACATCTAGATCGGTTGGGCATACTCCCAGGCTCCCTCCAGGATTCTTGCGAGAGTGAAGATCTGAGCCGTTGTTCCACCACCTTAGACCCGAGGTTTGACTATTGACCAAACCCTCCTTTCCAGCACCTTGGTGTAAACTTTACCAGGGAGGCTGAGCAGTGTGATACCCCTGTAACTGGCACACACCCTCTGATACCACTTTTTAAAGAGGAGAACCACCACTCCTGTCTGCCACTCCCTAGGCACCGTCCCAGACCTCCATGCAGTGTTAAAGAGGCATGTCAACCAAGACAGCCCCTCCACACCCAGAGCCTTTAGCATTTCTGGACGGATCTCCTCAATCCCTGGGGCTTTGCCACTGTGGAGTTGCTTAACTACCTCAGCGACTTCCACCAGGGAAATTGACAACAATCCCCAATCATCCGCCAGCTCTGCCTCTACCATAGTATTAGCTGGATTTAAGAGTTCCTCAAAGCGCTCCTTCCACCGCCCTATTACCTCCTCAATTTAAGTTAACAGCATGCCATCCTTACTGTCATATTGGAACTAGTTTTGCTTGAACACTGTGACAACACATATCCTGTTCTTGATATGGAGGCACTGACTAATCTTGTCTAATTGTCATGACAATTGTCTAATCTTGTGAATTTTATCTTTGAAGAAGGAGGCAAAGTCATTGCAGGCCTTGGTAGATAACAGTTCAGATGCTACTGGTACTGGAGGGTTTGTTAACTTTTCGACAGTAGCAAACAAAGCACGTGAATTATGAGAAGTGACATTCCATGTCCCCAGAACCAGCCTCAGGCTCCGTGGCATACCCGGCTACCAGGTGCTCGCTAACAAGCCCTCCATCTGGGCCTGGCTCCAGACAGGACATCATTTTACTGGAACAGATTTTTCTCAACCATCTCATTTCCACAAAGCTTATTATGAGAAAAGTACAAAGTTTGGAAAGAAGAGGAGTGAATCATTTCTGAGAATTACGGATGGTACAGAAGGATTTAACGGACGTCCAAACAAGTGAAATTTTACATGGTTGTAAAAGGCCGAAAATTCAAATATGTTAATGTATAAAACTATATCACTATATTATATTCTAACTATGTTATAGTCTAGTTTCTTCAAAGTAGCCACCCTTTGCTTTTTTGATAGCCCTGCAAACCCTTGGTGTTCTCTCAATGAGCTTCATGAGGTAGTCACCTGAAATGGTTTTCACTTCACAGGGTTGCCTTGTCAGGGTTAATTAGTGGAATTTCTTGCCCAATTAATGGGGTTGGGACCAGTTGTGTTGTGCGGAAGTCAGGTTGACAATCTGACTGTTAGAATTCATATTATCGCATGAACCAATCTGCTATGCCAAGAGATCATCATTACTTTCATCATCATTACTTTAAGAAATGAAGGTCAGTCGGTCCGTAAAATTGCAAAATCTTTGACTGTGGTCCCAAGTGCAGTCACAAATACCATCAAGCGCAAAACCGGCTCACATGAGGACCGCCACAGGAAAGGTAGACCAAGAGTCACCTCTGACGCTGAGGATTAGTTCATTTGAGTCACCAGTTTCAGAAATTGCAAGTTAACACCAGCTCAGATTAGTGACCAGATGAATACCACATAGAGTTGTAGCAGCAGACACATCTCTAGAACAACTGTTAAGAGGAGACTGCGCGAATCAGGCCTTCATGGTCAAATAGCAAATAGGAAACCACCGCTAAGGAGAGGCAACAAGCAGAAGAGATTTGTTTGGGCCAAGAAACACAAGGCATTGACATTAGACCAGTGGAAATCTGTGCTTTGGTCTGATGAGTCAAAGTTTGAGATCTTTGTTTCCAATGGCCGTGTCTTTGTGCGACGGAGAAAAGGTAGATGGATTCTTAATGCCTGGTTTCCACCGTGAAGCATGGAGGAGTAGGTGTGATGGTGTGGGGGTGCTTTGCTGGTGACACTGTCAGGGAATTTATTCCAAATTGAAGGCAAACTAAGGATCATTATTTATTTTTCAACAGGACAATGACCCCAAACACACCTCCAGGCTTTGTAAGGGATGTTTGCCCAAGAAGGAGAATGATGGAGTGCTGTGCCTCCACAGTCACTGGACTGGAACCCAATCAAGATGTTTGGGTAGAGCTGGACTGCAGAGTGAAGGCAAAAGGGCCAACAAGTACTGAGCATCTCTGGGAACTCCTTAAAGACTGTCCATTTCAGGTGACTACCTCCTGATGCTCATCAAGAGAATGCCAAGAGTGTGCGCAGCAGTAATCAGAGCAAAGTGTGGCTACTTTAAAGAAACTAGAATACAAGACACGTTTTCAGTTATTTCACATTTTTTTGTTAAGTAGATAATTCCATAATTATTCCATAATTATTCCATAATTATTCCATAATTTTGTCCTGTACTGTATATATATATATATATATA
>NC_048407.1:18870313-18886496 GCF_013103735.1 Etheostoma cragini | reverse complement strand
TATATATATATATATACATATATGGATATACTATGTCAGACATCCCTCATACAAAATAAAGGCTATGTTAAACACTGCTGTTGCAGCACCGTAGACCACCCACCACTGCGCTCAAAAAATAAATCCTTTAACATTTGGAAAATGTTTGAAGTCTTCTCTGTTAATACATGTGACACAAACAGAAACACGTAATCTTTAACTTTACTTTGTCAGTCCTGATACTGTAGTCAAACAAAAATATTCAATGAGGAACATCATTGCAACATCGGTGTTAAGCAACAACCTTCTTTTGTAGCAAGCTATTAGTGACAAATTACATAAAAACTAAAATCTATTTTAGCCAATCTGGACCAGACTTGGAATAACCAAGTGAAATATAAACACACAAACTGCTTCCCTAAGTCACACAGCCAATGTGTTTCTCGTATATGTCCTGCACTCTATTCCTCACGCTTGTTGTTTTTATCAACATTTCTCCCTATATTCTATACCAACAGCATAGTTTAAACATCAAATTGTCTGATTGTTTTGTGTATTTATAGCTATACTCACAGCCCTCAAAAGCTGATTATCATCAGGAAAGTAAAGTTTAAAGGTTGTCAATCAGTTCAGTTTGCTGTCAGCTCTATTATTGCTCATCTTATCTGCTTATCCTTGTCTTTGAGGTCACTCATAGCAGAGTGCAGGATTCATCCAGACGCTATCAAAGAAACTACGTCTCTCAGGGAAAATAATGACAATTCATTTTGTGGAACCACTGCAGAAACTGCATATCCCGGCCCAATGCTCTATTTACAAAATTACAAGTTCAGGTTTAAGCTAAAACCTAACATTAATCAGCATATTGATGATGTAAAATGTAGAATTGTCGAGAGGAAGAAAGCTCTCACACAGATGGTAAAAAAGTCCTTCTTGCTGGACTGGAGCTTTTTTCTAGAGCTGTTTTGAATTTCTTTTGTGTATACTGCCTCAGCAAAGTAGTGGAAAAGGCAACAGTTAGTAGGCTGTGATTGGTGGAGCTCCACAGATGGTCTGAGCCTGAATAACAGGCATGCTGATTAGCATTCAGAAACAGCTGAGTTCGGTCATTCAGAAACACTCTCCGCCTTTGGAGAGGAGGACTGAAAGCTCTTTAACAGCAGTGGGGTCACATCTAAAATGTATAGTGCATGTCTGGGAGGCTGGAGGCCTCTTGTCCCTCATTAGGGTATGATAAAATGTGTGTACTTTCTTGGCCTCTTCTCATCATCACAGAGCCCTGCTGCTCCTGAATGAATTGGCTGGGAAGATGTAGCTGCTGGTTGCTCTTTAAGACGATATGTGTACGTTACAAATTTGGTTTGTGCTTTAACAATTTGTCCCAACCTCATACTTAAATGCAATGCATGTTGCTTAGTCTTATGGTATTAGCACTTTTAGAATCTAAAAGAGTGAAATTCTTGTGGAACAATTTTTATTGCATATAATGCTAACTTCATCTGCACAACAATTTATTGGATTTTCATTAATCATTCAATACAAACCATACAAACCAAGACAATTTAGAGATACTTAGGTTTGCTTTTTAAATTGCACACACAACATTCTCTTGAGAAGCAAGACGACTTCTGTTTCCTGAAAAATGTAGTTAACTAAACTCTTATCTTAAAATTAAAGTTGTCATGAGATCAAGTCTAATTCAAACACAGTAATAATTATGTAATACTTTGACTTAATTTGACTCAATAGAAGAAAACACACCAGACACAGCTTGAAAGTGAGTGGTGATATCTGAGCTTGAAAGGTCACTTTTGCATTGACATGTACAGCTGAGACTGTACAGCTCATCAAAATGCTGAAGACAAAGGAGTTTACCATGTTTGTAATTGTACAACAAGTTCTTACCTATATTATACCTAGTATTGCCTTGCCTAAAAAGACACACTTGAAAATTTGATCAACTTTTGTTCCTAAAACATATTTGGTTAGGACAAAAATGTTGTCGCATAGTCACAATAAACCAATGCTGACTGTGAGTATGCAAACCAGGGTCTGAAGTGAACAACACTTTTAAAACCATTTTAAATATACCTAAGACGTGGTTGTTGATGGTATTCTAAGGAGGGTGTTGTACTGCATGTTGTAATGTCTCTGTGCATTGCCAAACCAACAGCAACAATGAACATTCCTGTAAACAGACCATTTGCCAAAATAAGCAGCAAAGCACTGCAAGTTAAAAGCTAGAGCACAATGTCAATAGGTTAATATATATTTTAAAACTTGGTTTCACAAGCTTCTACAGTCCAGAAAAGTGTGACGCAGCCAGTTAAGAGAACATGTGGATATGGAAGAGATAGACAGAGCCTTGCCTTGATAGAGAAACAAATCAGAGCCAAATAAATAATTTTACTCCATCTTAGGAGCCACACAAGCTACAAAACCACTTATAGGACTACAGAAATGTGACATTCTTCTTTTAGGTCATTCAACAAATCTCTTGATATCCATCTTTTCTTGAGGCCATACCTTTTTCTTTATTTGTACGTGGAAAAAAGCACATATCCATGCATATGTAGTGGTGTAGGCAGTAAGCTTTGCACGCTCAATGCTCTGGAACACATTTCAATCAGACCAAAGTAGCTCCACCCAGACCCAACCACACCATCTCTGTGACTTTTAGGTAGGTAATTGTGTTATGTCTGTCTACACTTTCAAGGTGTTTTTAAATATTGAGTTGTATATTTTGCATTGGTCTGCTGCCTGCCCAACTGTTGTCTGTCTGGGAAAGAAAGTTGCAGTTTGTCGTAAACCAGGAGTTCTCAACTGGCCTTACACTTTGACCCACATTTTCTATGGTCATTAAGTCACGACCCACTTTTACATAAAATTCAAACCAAACAAATTTCTTTTTCAAAAAATAGCCTTGAAACAAGTGTCATGTGTTTTAACAAATACACATTTACCGCAACTCTTTATTCTAATCCCAACCGGTCGTCAGACACCGCCTACTAAGAGCCTGGGTCTGTCCGAGGTTTCTGCCTAAAAGGAAGTTTTTCCTCGCCACTGTCGCACTGTTGCTTGCTGTGTAGGAAACTACTAGAATTGTTGGGTCCTTGTAAATTCTGGAGTATGGTCTAGACCTACTCTATCTGTAAAGGGTCTTGAGATAACGCTTGTTATGAATTGATACTATAAATAAAATTGAATTGAATTGAATTGAATAGAATTGAATTTACGTGTGCAAATTGCGTTTCAGAGCACATTAGTAATAAATGAGGCGGAACATGACCATTGCAAGTAATGGTCAGCTGAAGCTATGGTGCTTGTGTTAGTCACAGTATAGTTGTCAGAAAAAAATACGTAATTAGTACGTTGAATAAGTCATTAAAAAGTCTAATATGTCAATAAAGTCCAAAAAGTAACAGTACTTTTTTTTAAGGTATAGTATAGTATGTAAAAAAAAAGCCATCCAAAAGTCAAATCGTAGTATGTCAAAAAAGTCATCGTATTATATGTTGAAAAAAAACGTCATGAAAAGGGCCAACTCGGACTGGGTATCAAACCTGGCTCAGAGTCTGCAGTAAATACTTGTCGGGTGTCTGCTGGCAGCAGTGCTAACCACTGAGCCAATGTGCCACCAAAGAAGGTATGTTAAAAACAGTAATAACATAGTATTTTGAAAAAAGTGATCAAGACTATGTATAGTATGTAAAAAAAGGTCATAGTATAGAATGCTTGAAAAAGTGATAACAAAGTCATAGAATAGTATGTTGAAAAGAGCCATTGAAAAGTGGTATTGGGCACCCAGATAGCTCAGCTGGTAGAGTGGGCGCCCATATACAAAGGGTTACTCCTTGATGCAGTGGGCCTGAGTTTGACTCTGACCTGTGTCCCTTTGCTGCATGTCATTCCCCCTATCGCTCCCCTTTCATGTTTTCTGCTGTCTGCTGCTGCAAAATAAAGGCTGAAAATGCCCCAAAAAGTCTTTAAAAAAAAAAGATATATTCACACATTGTCAAAAATAGTTTTAACAAAGTTGTACTATAGTATATTGAAAAAAGTCATGGTAGAGTATGTCAAAAAAATTAGCTCATAGTATGTCGAAAAGAATATAACGAAACCTGGGTCAGAGTCTGCAGTGACTGATTGCTGGTTGCCTGATGGAGAAGTGCTGATTTCTTAGCCAGAAAACAATTTATGTTGAAAACAGTCACAGAATAGTTTGTCCGAAAAAGCCATTAAAAAATCCATGGTATGTTGTAAAAAAGTGATCAAGCCATTGCAAAGTGTGTCAAAAATTGTCATAGCATAGTGTGAGGAAAAAAAGCCATAACAATGTCTTAGTATGGTATGTTGAATAAAGCCATTTAAAAGTCATAGTATTTTATGTAAAAAAAAAAGTTATGAAAAGGGGAAGACTGGACTAGGAATCAAACCTGGGACAGAGACTTCAGTGCCTACTTGCTTGTTTGCTGTTAGAGCAGGGCTATCCACCGTATCATAGCATAGCATGTCGAAAGAAAAGAACTGGTAACAAAGCCATAATAAAGTATGTTGAAAAAAGTGCTAAAGTCAAGGTATTGCATGTCAAAAAAGTCATAGTATAGCATGTCGATGAAAGTCACAGTGTGTACGTCGACAAAAGTTACAGTATGGTATGTCATGAAAAACTAATAACAAAGTTATAGTAAAGTATGTTGAAAAAAGTCTTTAAAAAGTCATAGTTTAGTGTGTCAAACAAGTCATTGTATTGTATGTAAAAAAAAACTTTTGTTTGTTTGTTTGTTTGTTTGTCTAAAAAAAGTCATAATTTATCATGTGAAAAAAGTGTTAAAAATGTCATGGTGTGTATGCAGAAAAAAGGTTATAGTATAGTATGTTGATAAAAGTGATAACAAAGTCATAGTATATTATGTCAAAAAAGCCATCAAAAAGTGTAAGTATGTCTAAAAAGTCATAATATTGTATGTTGAAGAAAACATCTGAAGAGGGCCAGTCTGGACTGGGTATTAAATCTGAGTCACAGACTGCAGTGACTACTTGTTGGTTTCCTTTTGACAGCAGTGCTGACCACTGTGTGTGCCACCAAAGAAACCATGTCACAAAACAGTAATAACAAAGTATGTACACCAAAATCTTTCTAAAAGTCATTGTATGGTATGTCCAAATAAAAGGAAAAAAAAAGTCTTGGTATAACAAGTCAAAAAAAGTCTCAGTATAGTAAGTCAAAAAAGGCATAGCATAGTATGTTAAAAAAGTGATTAAAAGTAATAGTGTGTATGTCAAAAACAGATACTAGGATTTTTTGTATTACCTGAAAGGTGGCCACTGGCAGCTTCCTCTGTCTTGCTGTAGTAATGAAGTACTGAAGAAATCCTAGTTAGGAGTACCAGCACAGTATAATTTCAGTATGTTTTGAAGCTTTATATTGATACATTATGTAAATATACATTACATTATTACAATATTTTAAAGTAAAAGAACAAATCAAGAATAAATAAAATGTGAGATGTCTACAAGCATTTTGCGGTTGACAAATGCATCCAGTCAAGATTTTGTTTTGACTAGTTTTTTATCAGATAAATTGTGTGATTCAGTCGCTTTAATTCAACAGCCAAGCCGTTTTCATCAGTGTGACCTAGACAGACTATAATAAGACTTTAGTCATCATCTGATCCCAGTTGACAAAGAAGGTATTTTTCCTTCAGGGGTTTTTCTTAATTACTTAAAAATGTCTGTGTCAGACTGAGGCAATAAATCATGTAGCTGAAATGCACTTATTATAAGCATAACTAACATTATGAACACATTAACACAGTTCTAGTCCAATGCAGCAATGTATGAAGCCTTTAAATTGATGGGTCTTCTGATATGGTACACTCAATCGACCCATTAGCAGTTTTTGTCTCGGATTACTTTTGTCTGACTTAGACATTTGACCTTTTGTGTTGTTCCCTCATCTCTGGTTTCACATTGTGTTGCTATATTTTTGTTTTTTTAGGAAAGAATACAAATTGCTTTTTGCAATGTTTTGGTCACAGATACGCTGTCAGGAAAGCTGATTAGATGACATCTGGTTTGGTCCTTGTGCTACACAAGATAACAGAGAATCTGATACAGTTGCGTACATATGACACACATTATATCTATAGAAAAGCTCAGGCATCCAGGTCATAGGATTTCTAAAAGTACAAGATATTAGGCAGCTGGATGGCAAGAGATGCCATAAGTGGTAAAACATTTTGAAGAATTGTGATAGAAAAAGTACACTCTACTTAAAAATATTTCATGATTAGTCTTGTAATGTCTGTCATGTAATCAATGTACTTAAAGTAATGAGTGCAATTACAACAAAAAACACCACAGAATACAATACTATATTCAGCTGCCTTTCATGTCGTTTTTTAAATACCTCTTTACTTTATCATACTTTATTTTATATTTGATTCAGATGGATATGGCTCCAGCTTTATATGCAAAAGTGTTCCTCCTCAAACATAACAGATCATGAAGTATAAAGCTCTTTGCTGCGTTTCATCTTTTAAACCAAGACCCAAATCTACACTTATTGTAACTCATTTTTAACTCATCCTTTTATTTGACTGAGTCCAATATCATTTTGCATTGTGTGCCTATACTTGCACACATGTTAATTTATGTTTTGTCTTGTGATGAAAAACAGCTGAATGAACTTTAAAGCCTGTTCTATAATTTGTATCTAAATTAGTTTTGCTCTCATGTCAATTCCATGTCAGATTTGATCTGCTGAGCAAATCTAAACTGATTCAGCAGGAGCAAATTACTCTTAATCTTAAAGTGTGTAAAACTAGGAAAATTAAAGCAATGAAAATGAAATTTATTGTGGAAACATTATAACAACAGTTGGTTAAATCACAGGGAAGACTTATACATGGGATTCAGAAAATACATTAAAAAAGGCAAAACAATTCTTTATTTGATTTTACACATGTCAGTATGTGGTACACTGACACTTTATCCCACAGGATGAGCAGATGGTGGGAGTTAAATAAGGTATAATGTTGCACGTTCACATCTCTCTCCCTGAATTATATTAAATTAGAAGACAGCCCTTCCTGGCCCAGCTGTTAAAAAAAGGGTGAAAACAGCCCCAAAACATTTTGTTTTGTTTTATATGTCACTTGTGAATCTATTGCTTAAAATGACAGCTTTGTGTTTGCTTTGTTTCTAAAAGAGTGATAATCACCAATTCTATTGCACTGATGATTTTATGTCTGTTGTTTGTTTCCCCGTATTAATAAAAATAAAGACCATGATGTCTCGTAACTTACTGCAGAAACAATTCAAGGCGGGTTGCCTTGTCTAAAACCCATTTTGTTATCAATGTTCATTTTCATTTATTGTGTGAAATTCTGACCCCAAGCCGAGATGTTATCTTTTAAACCAAACAGAAGGAAGTGGAGAATAATGCAGTTGCAAGCACAAAAGAATCTGCCAAATAAACGTAATGTAGCAGAGGCTGTGCCAGAACCCCAGGGTTCCTGAAGTAAACCCAGCAGTAAAGGGACTGATCTGAACTCAATTACCTCTGTGTATAAACTTTAGTGACTCTGGGCTGGCTGAAGTCTAACACTGTAATTTACAGTGACACAGGACATCGACATCTGCTGGTGCACAGAGACTCCTAGTGGACTTACTGCAACATTAGCTATGACAGCAATGGACTGAAATTGAGCCAAACTTCCCACTGCTTTCTCAAATAAGATATGAGAATACACATGTAATTAGAACATTCTCACAGCTACATCCAGACTACAGATCTTCCAATCCAGATTCAAGCTTTCACTTTTAATTTCCAAATGAATGATCTTTTGCATCACGCATTTGAACATGTAACTGAATCTTTGATCTTTGATACTTTATTTTTAAGGTAGTCGAACTGCATAATTTGTCAACTAGAATGGCAAACCTCAGAGGGGAAACAGAGATGTAACGTCCCTGTCTTATCAACAAAGTTTCCAGCATCTTCCTGTAGGCCTGATTTGCATCTTGAATATATTGTTACATTAGATCTTATTAATATCCCAAGAAGATCTCTCTTTTCATTATACAGTGAAATTGCATCAAATGAGAATTCATACTTCTTCTAATGCCATACTTCTACATATTCCAATACTTTTTACTAATAAGTATTATGTCAGATGATTTACAATTTAATTAACAATCACTTGATTGATGGTTTAAAAAAGTGACTTCGGTCATGACCCAGACTTTATGACCATATGCGAGGGTAGGAATGAAAACTGACAAGTAGATTGAGAGGTGCAATAAATTGAATGTGATACCGCACCCGTTGCGATGATTCTCCAACCAATCTCCCACTCCATTGTCCCCTCACTCACGAACAAGACCCACCCCCTGACCCAACTCACCACCAGATGGGGATCAGTTGACAGCTCCGCCCCTCTCTTCACCCAAATTTTCCAAAATACACGTCCTCAGATCAGATGAAACAATTATAAAATCAATCATTGACTTTCGGCCTAGGGTGCTCTGGTACCACGTACACTTATGAGCATCCCTATGCTTGAACATGGTGTTTGTGTTAGACAATCCAACAACAGACAACCACTCTGGTTTGGATCAGGGAGGCCGTTCCTCCCTTCACGCCTCTCCATGTCTCTCCATCATCACCCACACGTGCGTTGAAGTCTCCCAGCAGAACTATGGAGTCTCCTACTGGAACCCCATACAGGACTCAATTCAAGGTCTCCAAGAAAGCAGAATACTCCAAACTCTTGTTTGGTGCATATGCACAAGCAACAGTCAGAGTTCCCCCCCCCCCCCCCCCCCCCCCCCCCCCCCCCCACAGGCGTAGGGAGGCGACCCTCTCGTCCATCAGGGTAAACTCCTACGTAACGGCCCTCATCCTCTGCAGCCCGGGTCTGGTCAATCGAGGACCCTGACCGTCACCCCCACCTGCCGCCATGTAGCAGGGCACCCAACCCCAGAGGTTCCTCCCACAGGTGGACCTCGCAGATTAAAGTATGGACACTTAATGTACGATGAGCAGGCTCATGTTCTCTCAATTAACCACCGTGTTAAGAAGCTTCACAAACAGCAGAAAAAACTCTTGCAAAAAGAAAGGAAGCTCAGTAAAGGCTGTAAGTCACTCCACGGATGTGGTAGAAAAATCCAACCTTTAAGGACAACAATTTTCTTCAGAATGAATAATGTATTGTAAATAAACAAATGTTCTTCCTTAAGTTACAAGGGGCATAAGTATACACACCCCTATGTTAAATTCCCATAGAGGCAGGCAATTTTTTTTTTTTTTTAAAGATTATTTTTTGGGGCGTTTTAGGCCTTTAATGACAGGACATATGAAGATATGAAGGGGGAGAGAGAGGGGGAGTGACATGCAGCAAAGGGCCGTAGGCCGGATTCGAACCCGGGCCGGCTGCGTCGAGGAGTAAACCTCTACACATGGGTACCCGCTCTACCAACTGAGCTATCTGGGTGCCCAGGCAAGTTTATTTTTAAAGGTCATTTATTTCATGGATACAGGATACTATGCATCCTGATAAAGTTCCCTTGGCCTTTGGAATTAAAATTACCCCACATCATCACATACTCTTCACCATACATAGAGATCTGTGCCATGAAATTACCAATTTCTCCTCTGGGGACTACCAGCGTTAAACTTCCCTCAGAACAGATTAGATAGAGAGTAAGCCAAAGGCACGAGTCTGGCACAACCCCTTCCGATTGGCCAACACTAGGTTTCTGTAAACCCTTTCCTTGACTGGGTTAGAGGTGCATAGCATCGACGTCAGCGACACAGGATATTAAACCTAAATCAAGCCCATTGAACCTGTAATTGTTTGTCCTCTGTCACTAACAGACACCTTTTCAAACTCTAACTTGAAGCACTCAAAGTGATACATTTTCTTTTTTTTCATTAGGGGGACTGAGATGAAATTTGCAATTTTAAAATGCATCTAAAATCACCAATGCTGGTAATCTAATTAGTTGTCCCCTCACGGAGGTGGATCTGGATGAGCTGTCTGGTGGCTGTTGGTCGGTTGCATCCTCGGTCAGTGGTGATGGTGCAGTGCATATGACTCATGCCAGGGTTTGACAACCAATGTGTCCCTGAGCAAGACACTTAATCCCTAGTTGCTCCAGAGGGTATGCAACCTCTGACATACATAGCTGTTGTAAGTCACTTTGGATAAAAGCATCAGCTTAATGACATGTAATGTAATCATCACACTGTTTTCCAGCTGGCGCAGAATCCCAGCAAGGTCAAGCCAACGGATTTTGTTTTACATCAGGCCATTTATGGGAAGCTTGTCTTTGTAGATCAAAGGTGAGACTTACCGCAATGTCTGACTTTTAATGTTTCTGTGACGCCTAGACACCTCTTATCAATCATGCTTCAGATAGTAATGCTTGGATTTCACTAATCATTAAATTATCCAATATCACTAAATTGTGTTGAAAGACAATTAAGTAAATACCCTTTTTTTATTTTTGAAGGGGCTACTGCCATTTTGTCCTATTTGCCTTAATAGCTGCAGGGAACTACATTTTACGAATACTAGAATGAATAATTGAAGCTAATAATTGCTCTTTTATCAGAATGCCACAGGCAAGGTATGCATCTTACGGAAGGGACAACACTTTATTAACTGTTCCTGCTCACATGTACACAAGGCTACACAAGGCTCTCTCAAAAACAAGGACTGCTGTCCATGGACAGTGGGTACTGAGATTAACGTATAGCAGTCTTATGTGCTGTGGTGGAATTGCAGTGCTTTGCTGCAATGGGTGAAACTTGTGTTGTAGTTCATCTTAGCTCTGGACACTTGATCCATTACCTGTCCTTATCCCCCTCTGTCCATGTCCATTGTAAGTGCCGCAGAGAGCGAAGATCAATACAAATTGCAACAATTAAAAAAAGAAAAAAAAAAAAATGTATGAGTGCTCATTCATCACACTAAGAAGCGGCTGGCTCGGTTTGAAGAAGACTGTTTACCAAAGAAGTAGGGTACATTGTCTCTGCAAATACTGTAGTAGTAGAAGTAAAACATACCTTTTCTGACCTATATTATATCATGTGATACCTTCCTAATGTATGACATTCTTTCTAGAGTTGCTGGTTCTAGTTTTATATTTAATGTAATATCTTATAATACGTATTATTTTTTAATTGGGAATAACATAACTAACACCGGATTATTTAGTTTTATTGTATGTTTATATTGTATTTTTATAGTTTAAAAGACTCTACAGCTATGCTGGTGGCTCTGTGCGGCAGTACTTGAACTTCTTCCTCAGGGGACCCTTAAAGTATATATATATATACATTTTTAACAGATGTATTGGTAATCAGATACTATGATTCGTTGTTTTCTGTACCTTTACTGGCATAAATTTGCCTTTTTTTTGTATCACTGTTCACTTCCTTCCACTAATTAATCACATTAGTGTGATAACTTCTTTGACAGGTCCTAAACTATTAACAGGTTTTACAATTAAGGATTGAATATACAATACTGTTATTTTGATGTATTTATTTGATGATTTTACATTTTATTTTTTAACAACAATTTCAAGCTTTGCACAAAAAATTCTGACCACAACAGCCTGTGCTCTGCTTAATATCCTGGCTGTGGGAGGAGCATAACATCACCTATCAGATCCAGCCAATGACCACATACCCAATTACAAGATTAAAAGACATCTGAGAGGAGTTCAACTGGTGATCATGACACTATGCGGTGATAACTGATTTTCTCCATGACCAGAAAAATCACATTTTCCCCAAACTATGTTTAGTAGTTAGGCCACCCAAGAGAATCAAAATCAATATTATCAGTGAAATAAAACCCTGTGAGAAAACAGTGACACCACAAGAGTGCTCAGCCAAACCCATCAAGGTACAATAACATTGTAAATAATAATGTTAATAAAAAGTGTTTTACATACTTTTGTTTTTTCAAAACTGAAAAATAAATTCCTTTGGTCAAGTAAAAAAAAAAAAAAAATAATAGTGAATTCTTCCTTTCAACAGTCTTATGTCCCTCGTGTTCCTTTTTCAACAGTCAACCAGGTTCTTGAGGCTCTAAGGCTGCAATGGAGGTGTCAAGGCAATATGGTTATGGTGCCCCTGGCGCTCCTTGCTGCAGCATGCTGGGAAAAGGACTAGAGGAATAGGAGAGGGGCAGAGGCATTGAAAGAGGACCATTGTGTCCTCAAACAGCAGGTGAAGGTGCATCAGGGTCAGGTTCATTGCTGTAGTTGTTGCTGTAGTGATTCGCACTAGGTGGGTGATTAGGCAGGATGTCCAGTTCATCCACTTGAGGGCCAGGGTGCATCACCAGCTGGTCCTGGGGGATGTCTGCTGCTGCTGCTGCCAGGTTAGTGATGGACTTGGACTTGACACACTGAAAGTCCACATGGCGGCTTTTACCCTCTTCCTTTTCCCAAGACATGCGGATAAAGGGCCTCTGGACATAGTTGTAAATTACCTCTGGACGACCTCCTGGTCGTTTTTTCACTTTCTCTTTATATGTAGGGTAGCCTGTCAAAGAGAGTGTGGACAAATTGTTAGTTTTCCCTAGTCCTGTTCACGTAGAATACAATACACCAAAATGATGGTACAAGAGCTAATCATATATAAAAAGGTAATTTGGACAGCACTCAATTTAATCCTTTTCATTGCCACACAGACGTTTTGGGCAAGACACCCTTCTTCAGCATGTTTTTCAGGCAATTTCAAACTACTACAAATACTACACAACCAGCCCATCAACTACATCCCAACAGAGGGAGCCACAGCCCATCCAGAAACAGTATGTAACCCAAGTCAGAATAATAACAAAAACACAAATGAAAGGAATAAGCATGAATAAAATGGGAAGTCACCAATACATAAGAAACACGCATTAAGCTTGCAGGCTGTATACAAATAGATAGTAGAAGAAGAAACCATATCACAAGACAACAAAAATGGCTAGTGCGAGGAAACCAGAATCGTTCGTGTGTTGTATGTGGCTGCATCATCCAAACGAAGACGCAAGGGCACCGTTTTCAAATTTTTGTCACAACACAAATGACATGGACATTTAAACAGGAAAACCTCAAACTTAGTATTACATGTGATTCTGCCCCTGACCTATACTTTTTAACAAGTGTTGATCAACCAGGAGGTAACGTATTCAACACACTAATGATGTTTAGGTGCGTATGGGAATTTTTGGGATTTTGACGATTTTGATTCTAATTCTGATTCCAGTTGTTATCGATTCTCGATTCGGATTCTTTGAGGGGTGGAGTTGAAACGGGTCACATGCTTAGGAAGATTTTTCTTTTATTATTATTTAAATTCAAATTCATATTTATATTTTTGGGAAGCAATGATCGGATTTGAAGCCAAAATCTTCCAAAAGATTCCAATAAAGAAACAATTCTACTGGAATTGTAATATTTATAACGATTCCAAGTAGGACTCTGTTCTCAATGCCCAACCCTAATTAGAAGTAACTGTAATATATATACACACACACACACACACACACACACACACACACATAAATACACACTACGACCAAGGTTGGGTTTTAAATGCTGGATTTATTTTGGCTCTAGTTTCAAGTTGGTAAAATACCCCTATAAGACAAAACACTGTTCTGGTATCCACTAGACAACAAACACATCCAACCCCAAACCAAAGAAGATACACTTTTTAACCACGTCATAACTTTGGAAACTAACCTTGTTTCCCTTAACTGATCTTTAAAAAATGGCTAGATGAAGCAGATTTAAACCATCATTTTTTACCATTAGAAATTTCAACTTTTAAGATCAAAGGTTTTTTTAAAGAAAAAAATAATTTTATACTCAGAAATTAACATATGCAAACAAAACACTTAGATATGCAACGCGTCCCTAAGCCAACAAACACAGAGAGGAAAGCTGGGAGGCAGGGAGACTAAACAGCACATAAGAAACAGACACACACAGACAGACTCAAGACAAGGGATCAATCACACACACACAGGTTGAGTTAAAGGCTGTAGCATAAATCTACAGCCTTTAACTCAAAGAGGCAGCGATATTGCACCAAGTGTCCAGGGTCTTTTGCGGCATTCCATGGATGAGCGAAGAAAGTTCAACTTACCTTCAATGCCCAGTCTTATTTTCTTTAATCCTCTCTCCTTTAAAACTGATTTGGCAACATCTCGGTTCTCAATATACTTGAAAAATCTGTACAGTTTTGTGCTGTAGATGACTGCAAAGATAAGAACCAAAAACAACATTTCTTACTCACATATCAGTCATTAGTGTATGCGCAGAACTATGTGTCTGTCTTTTGTATAAGTGTGTACTCACTCTGGGAATACTCTTCCCCCATTTGGGGTGGATATTCTTCATCCCAGTCAACTACATCATCATCAGTAAGAACTACAATGTGACATTCCCTCTCTCCGCTCTGAGCACTGGCCACCATCAAAGGCAAAACCATTTCCTCCAGGTAAAACTCAAATTGCCGCCGAGCTCCATCATTGGAGAGCTCATGCATCAGGGCACCTGATGATAAAGGAGATTGTATTGGTTAGAAAGTCTTACCCAAATAAAACTGGCTTTCAGAACTCTCCAACATGGGTCAAACTTGTCTAAAGCCTTAGAGGCCATTAATGAAAACCTTGCTACCTGATGGATATACTACATTTGTCATTTTGCACTTTTTGTAAGGCTGCTGACAGTGAATGTGACAACACGGCAGCCATGCTGTGTCTCTTACAGCTGACTCAAACTGCCACTGTTAATGGGTAACACTAAAGGGTTCAGTCCTCCGGAGAAGATACTTACTAAGGTCTCTGCATTTGATGGTGCTGTAGTCAAAGGAGATGCATAGATAGTCACACGCCTCCCGCAACTCAGGGATAGAGATTCCATCAGGACAGCGGATTATCCCAGATTTGTAGTAATCCTGTCAAACAAACAAATAATTACATAGAATACAGTCATTTTAAACACTGTGTTAATCCATTACCTCATACCATGAAATACACATAAAATAATCAAGTGCCCAAACATAAACACAAGCTTTCAATAAACAAGACTAGGTCAAAACCTAGAATTTGGCTGGACCTTGCAGGGCCCTTGTGCTTAAATTTGGCCATTTTTAATTGTGGCCAATTGAGGACTGCTTTTCAATGTAATCATGCGATTTTAAACAAGTTATTATTCTGGAGTATTCATCCATCTCATCAGTCTTATTATCTAGTTAATGTCACTTTGTTAAACAAACAAGACCTAGTCTTCACCCCGTGACAATTATGAACCTCATCTTTAAAATGTTGGTGTTGAAGAACTTCATCATTTATTCGTGGACATAACATTTACTACCACCTCACAAGAGAGCATTCTTCAGTGCACGGATGTTAATATCAGTCTAACAAAAGTGAAACTTCAACGATTGTTGAATTGTTTCGTTGACTTTCAGATGGTTCTAATTCCAAGATGATTTCTCATTTCCTCATGATGTGTAAGCATACCACTTTTTCTTATTTTTAATTTATCTTTCACCAGCGGCTGAAGCACCACAAACGGCCGGGTAGTGTTGTTGCCCTGCCACGCGTGTTTTATTATTTTGTGGTAATGTCTAGAGTCCTACCATGGACTGCCTTGATTACCTTGTTTCAAGCCATTCTAGTGTGGTACAGAAAGCCTACAGGAAGACTCAGCTTGATTTCTGCCAGTTCTCATTCAAATTCAACGAGGTTACCCTACTTGACTCTGCCAATGCTAGCCAACAGCTAGCCAATGAGAGCCTGGCTCTCAGCATCCTTTACCCAGCGCAACTGGGCGAGCTCATGAATAGTAATGAGCTCAGGCAACATGATGTCAGACTGACCAGCTTTTGTAATTGAACAGATTTCTCTGCTTATTTCGTTTCAGTGACTAAAGCTGACAGAGGAGGTAGCAGTTCACTTTCACGTTCACAACATAACACATATGGACGTAACATATTTTTTTTAAATGTATATAAAACAGTTTTGTGTGGCAGGGCACCTTTAAGCAATTGTGCCTTTCACACAGCACATGTTGCACCATGGCTCACAATTTGGAGCGATTGTTTCACTGCAAGTGTATTTTTTTCTGCAAAGCACAATATCTTGCAAGAAAAAACATTGATTATATATATATATAT